>NC_051157.2:24817619-25117619 GCF_013339745.2 Dermacentor silvarum
CAAATCAGACGGAAGTTAAGCGATTTCCACTCATAGTGCCAGCACGCACTTAACAATTCCAACGCTATAACTTGTCTCTTTGCATGAATTCGTATTGTTGCTGACTAAGCTCGGCACGCATTCTCCTTCCCGACCCAGCCGTATCGAACCCTTCGACTGAAGGTCCAGGCGCGTACAAGGTCGACTTCTACCACGACAACCAGATCCAGCGCTGGTACGACGACAGCCTGCGCTGGTGCCTGGAGTCCTCGCAGCTGGCCACCGAGGAGTCTGCTCACAAACTTGTTTCCCAGTTGGACCAAGTGTACTACGTTGATAGGCACGAGACCATACGCATTCCGGGGGAAGTAGTTTTCCAGGACCTGCACGTCCAGGATGCCATACGAGCTCAGCAGGCAAGTCTCACGCCACCATAATGTGTTACATCCTTCGAAAAACTAGTGAGCGAACTGATGCATTCTTTTTAAAGACGATAGTCTTTCTTGGGCTATCTAAACGCGAATAACTTAGTCTGTCTGTCACTCGATTCAACCGCCCGGCCAAATCCAAGCTATTAGCACTGGGGCACGGGTCATACACATCAACATTATACAGCGCAAAGGAAATCTCGGGCCTATTTGAGGCAAAATATGTACATAACCATGATCCGCAGTGTTCATTTAATTAACAATACACATTTGACTGGTTTTTACGTTAGTAAATTAAAAATAAACGTGTTGGAAATGGTGTCGAAGAGACGCTACACATTAAACACAAGCTGACTGAAGTCGCATCTCTGCAGCCGGCTTTAAGCCAACAGTAATAAAAGGTCCCAACAGATGGCGCGAGAGCAGGGTGAACGCGGGAAATTTGAATCGAATTCAGCAAAACCTCCATTGCATCCATCATGGGAGGAGTGAGAAGGGAGGGGAAGAGCGTGAGGGGTGGGAGAAGAGAGGGTGTTGGGTATCGGGGGCGGCAGAAGACTGTCGTCTTTCAACGTCATTTGCAGCGAAGCAAGCAGATATGCGGCCGATTTTTCTTTCATTTTCTGCCCTTACCCCATCCCTCTGTGCCGAGTAGCCAACCGGGCACTTAATCTGGTTAGCCTCTACCTTTCACTTGTTTTCTTATCTACATGCTTCATCTCGCAAGCTTAGGCGTTCCATCTCTGACTAAATTGCACCGTTATACCTACTCACTGTCGAAAAGTCAAGCTCGACTTCATTTGATCGGGCTGTATAATACCAAGTCCACAATGCTCTCGCTGCAGTGTTTTTTTTTTTAAGTGCTTTTTACTGTGCATATTCCTTTGGTGAAATTACTTGGGCTCTTAAAGCAGTGTTTCAGAGCTTTGGCACGTAGTCACACCAACAATCATCCGCCCCCTTCCTTGTTTTAGTTTGTCTGAGACCTCCAATGCAGCCTTTCCGCTTCTGCGCCGTTCCGTGAAATTAGAAGTTTTGTTTTCTTCCTTTTCATTTTTAGTTTGAAGAACTAGCGTCTGGGGAGCGATACAGCATGAATGATCTAGAGGAACTTGAGAAACTCCAAACGGAGCTGAACGCAATGAAGGACACCCTACGCGGCATGCTGACTGAACTCAACGATGCTGTGAAGCTGACCGGAGACCAAACGCTTATCGGTATGCTGGATGTTCTTAAATCTTGATGATCATTTTCTCTTGTCTTGAATTATATTGTACTGATCTCTGCGTGTGTAATGCAACGCCCTCTCAGGCTTTTAGAGGACGAAAATAAGATTCACAGGTAAAAGGTGTGGTGGAGGGAGGAAGACGTAGAAAGCATTCGCACCTGCCTCACCCCGGCAGATCTTTCCGGTAGCTCCCCCCCCCCCCCCCCTTTTTTTTTTTTTTTGTACTGAAGGGGTTCTTCGGCTTGCATTTCTGTCGACCGCTATCTCGATTTTCCCCTTTGCATAAAGGTCGCAAATAAGTCATTGCGAAGTGCGTATTCTCGTCATTTGTCTCGCCTTGCCAATAGTTTGAAGCCTAGCTATCGCTCCAGAAGGTGCAAGACGCGAAGCGGCGGTTCGGCCTGGGTTTTCATTTATTTGTCGACACATTGAGGTCGTGGCTTTTGCTTCTAGATTACGTAGCCACGTTTTGCAGCACTGTTAAGCGCGCACAGTTTGATAGAAATGTTCTGCGCCCTTTGTGACAACTTTACACGCCCTCTTACGCGCGACCACCGCGCTCGCGATTGAGGTGCACCTTTATGTACATTAGGAATTTGTAAGCGCTTTCAGCCGTGTACCTATTTAATTTAGGGATGTTCACTGCATTCTCCAATGCGAAACGATCACTTCAATGCGAAACGATGAAAAGCGTCTTGCTGTGACGAATTCAGTCATTGATATGATGCCATTGTGTGAACTGTCTTTCCGTGTTGCACAGGGGACTATCATTTTGATCACCTCACACTGGACTGCCCGGCGCACGGCTGCCAACTGGGTCAGCTCGAGACCCTTTACCTGAACAAGGAGGAAGTCTCCAACCTTCCCAGCCGCCTGTTCTTCACCAACGTGCCTCAGTTCCCCAACGTTCCCATGTCGTTCGAGAGCCTCAGTGTGCAGAGCTTGCAGGCCGACGGGCTCGTCAACGGACTAAATGTCTCTACTATCGTTACCGTCTCTGGGAATCATGCTCTCAATGGTAACATCCGCTTCGCGAATCCGGTTCATGCCCTCAACGACGTCCTCACTGCTGGCCTTAGTGGCGTCGTCTTCTCGCCTCATCATCTCCTTCTCACAGAAGGCGATCAAGTTCAGAGTGCAGAACTCACGATGACAGACGCCACTGCTCATGTCCTGCACGTGAGCTACCCTTCTATCCTTATCGCACTGAAGACGAAATAACTTCACGTTTAACCAATGAGCACGTGAATGCGGAAAAGGGTTGGCCGAAGTGTAGCTTTTTCGCAGGCTCACTAGTGGCCTGCTACTGCAAGAGGGGAACTTTGGCACTTCGATTAAGCATAATCGTTATTTAGTTTAGGCTAAAATCTACATCACCTTCGATAGCGGCTATTAGCCGCATCTACTGCACATTTTAAAGCGAACAGCAGCTGGTAGTGCTAACACAGCCAATGACATCGGCTTATTTCGATGGTTCAATGGAATAATTTTGTCCAAAGAACATTGCCATCAGACCACAATGTCGAAGACCGTGCGGAAATACTGAAATATCGCAAGCACCTTGCTTCTGAAGATTTGTTCGTGTAACATCTCCGACTTCGCTATTTAAATCCTTTGTACGGGAGAGAAGCAACCTTTGAGCACCACTCAAGGCAGACAATCACCTCTTTACACTCTGAATAGTCCTACTTGGAAAAAATTACTTAACACTTCATAACTGCGTCATTATCCGAATTTTATTTGCTGATAAGCCTATCTTACGCATCTCCCATCTAGGTCCTGTTCGTACAGGCATTCTTACTAAACTTTTCCCCTCATCACTTTCGAGCGACAAAACGTACCTGTGTACAGTAGCTCGAAAGCTCGCACCAAACTGACATTTTTTCCCCCTTAGGTTACTGGATCTTGCAATGGTATTAGCATCGACAAATTCTACCAGAATGCATTGACTCGTCATGGAAACCACGTAATAACTGGTCGCAAGATTGTGCGCGACCTCGCTGCGGAGGGTATGCTCCAGATCAGTGACTCGGGACTCTTCAACAACGTTAACCTGCACGATCTCTGGCGCTCAGTCATGTGGGTCCACGGACACCAAGTCGTCACAGGTAACCATTCCAGAAGGAATGACTCTTCAAGTTGTGCTGATTACTTCGCAATTCGTAACTGATGAGACTTGTGCGTCCGCTAGCTTTGTCACATGTTTCGTTTAATAGCTGTTATCCTTGTCTTTGCTTCATTGACCGATTCATTCTCAAACTTGTGCTAGCCTCTGTACCATGAAATTACAACGAATACGCTTTGTTCGAGTGTTTATAGAGCGCTCCTGGTAAAGCAGAAGTGAAATAGTCCAGCTAGAATGCAGCTTATATTGATGTATAATATGCGAAGGCGAATAGAATGCTGTCATTCTTACCATGCTTTGACTGGCTGTCTGAAGAACCAATGGCATTAATGTGGAGTTCACATGCGCTGTGTACAACTCAGGGTAGCAAGGGGATAAGCAAGCTTCCTCGCTGGTGACGATGCTTTGCCATTTATGCAGGGATGACTACAGGAATGGGCGGGCTATTTGTAGAACCATGCTACTGCTGTTGTTCAATTTTGAAATTCGTGGACCATTATAGCTTTTCGATTCTCTGTAACCGATATGAGCACCAACCAGGTCATGGAGCACATAACTAGCATTGCTTGCATTTTCCACTTCAGCTGCCCACGAATATATGAACATCCAGTTTAGCGACGTCAGCGTGCGCGGTACTGTCAATGGCCTCCAGATACCAGGACCTGACGTTGTGTTGGTCAACCAGAACGTCACAATTACGGCTGAAAAAGTGTTCCTTGCCGACTGTTCAGCACGGGAGCTCCACGTGAACGTCGCTCTCAATGGAATTCGGCACATTCCGGATCCGGCCTCTGGTGCGTACAAAAACTCTGCATTGTGAACTAGGGAACAGCGCGAAAGACGAGGACGCAGAAGAGGCACACACAATCACATGTAGCGCATACTATGCACAAAACTCTGCTCATATTCCACATGACTAACTCTTCTTTACAGACTGGAAGGGTCAGCTTGACATGCTGGTGAAAACGCCAATACAGCGTATCACAGGTAAACAAAGTTCAATACTCTGTTCTGCCACTTTTCAAACGTGCATGCACATTTACAGGACGAAAAACGTTTACCAGTTTACATTTGGACGGACACAGCACCGTTGGACGATATGTCGATGGTGTGGACTTGTCACAGTTGGCGGAATTCCTGCGTAGGCGGCGCACCACCGTTATGAACGGTAAAAAAAAAATTGTGTATAAGCTTTTATGCATTTCTCACGCCTTCTGCTTCTCTCTTCCATCTTAGGGACGTGGACATTCAAGGGCAAGGTTGTTTTCGAAGATAAAGTAACCGTTACGGGATTAGTCAATGATCGCAAATTGGACGACTTGTATCGCTACGCCCTCCGCATTGACGCGCCTGTTTTTCCAAACTTCAAGAAAGTTGTCTTCGCAAACAACGTGCAGGTACGTCGCAAACAAGCTTAGTGAATCTTCGTTTTGAAACTTGCTCTGTTGCTTGCTGTACAGGTACGCAATCTCACTTGCTCAGACATCAATGGACTTCATATACCGTCGTCATTCGTTCTGCGGCGTGGACCAAAAGTAATGCACGGTGAAAAAGTGTTCGCCAAACTCAGACTCGCTGGGGAAGTCGTCGTTAAAGGACTCGTCAACGGCGTCAACCTCGGTGTTTGGAAAGATTCGCTTCTGACCCGCGGTAACCAGGTATGATAATTTTATTTCGCTTAACGCCGCTTCACCAGGTTGATGTAAATCTGTTTTCATGCACGGCGTGCTTGTTCTAGGCACAACGTAGTGTTCCAGTCATTGCAGGAACAGTCGTACTAGAATGTTAAACATCACGCAAATGAAGCGTAAACCAGTATACAGTATGGTGGGAACTTGTCCGCGCTGACAGCCAACGGGTCTTAGGATGAGTGAATGAAGTTTTATTCTCGTGACAATACATGGTAATGGATGGTCGTATTTGTCGACTGAACTAAAACGATATACACGTTCAATATTAGTAACATTTATTACTATTCACGTTTTCATTGTAGGCTGTTCGTGCTCCTAAATTCTTCATGAGGAACCTACACGTAAAGAACCTCGTCGTCGAAGAGACCATAAACGGTGTGACCATTGCGGATTTCTGTCGCCTCGACGAAAACTGCTTAATCACTGCTCCTAAGGACTTTGAGACACTCACCGTAGACGGTGGCTTGACGGCCAACAATTTCATCGTGAGAAACAGAATCAATGGTGTTCGTGCAGCGGAACTTCTTCAGGACTCCATGCTTTACTCTGGTGAGTACTCCGCTTATGCGCACAGCACTTTTGCGTGCTTTCATCGTTTCTAATATTGATATCGCGGCCTGTCGCCGCTGCTTACTTTCGTTATTTTAACAGCTCACCAAGTTGTCTCTGGGCGCAAGATCTTCGCCGGCAACTTAACGGTTCCACGCCACGCTAACGTGCGCACAAGCAACTTTTCGGGAGTCTCGCTCGGCGAACTTTACCTTGACGCTGTCCAGCTGAGAGGAAACCAAGTCATCACAGGAGAGAAGGTATTCTCCACCACCATAACGGCACCAAGGTTTGAATTCGAAACTCTTCTGGATGGCGTCTCACAAGAGGACATAAGCAATTGGATGCTTCAAGGAGTAGATCAAGTGATCAGTGGTGACATGGTGTTCGAAAACAGCCTGGAAGCTCTCGGACCACTCATAGTCCGTGGCACTATAAACGAAGTTAATATACAAGAACTCTTTAGCAAAACTGCTTTCAAAAACGAGTCAACGACGTTTGCAGGCCCTGTTAGGTTCGAGTTCCTCGGTTCGATGGCTGATGTGCATGTGAGTGGTACTGTCCAGGGCATTGATATATCTGAAGAAGTTGTCGACGCCACAAAGAACGTAACGTTGTCCGGGAGAAAGTTCATGAAGAAGGGATTCAATGTTGACGGAAACATGTGGGTCAGCGGACTAGTGGATTCGGTCAAAGTGGAGGAGCTCTGCAAAAAAGCCCTGACTGCCTCCGGTAATCAATTCGTTGCCCCGACGACCGTCCTAGGTGATGTTACCTTCCACAGGGGCGTGAAGGTTGACGGGCTCGTCGATGGTGTGGATCTGCGAGAGCTGCATTCATCTTGCGCCAAGACAAATGTTCCCGCGACGCTGCGAGGAAGCAAAAGGTTCAGGAACATCGTAATCGAAGGGGGTGAGTATATTTATTGCATAATGGGAGTTGAACATCGCCGATGTTGGTACACGCGCCACTTTCGCGCCGCCGGAATTAATTTGCATGTGCATCGGGTAAAGCCTGAAGTGCTGTAGACGCTAATGCACATAAATTTACGTGTCGCAAGAGTTCCTTAATTGTACTTATTTCAATTCAACCCGTACAGCTGCAATATCAGCTTGCTTATTTTCTTTTTTTTTTCAGCCTGTGACACTCAGGGGTACATTGAACGGCTTCAACTTTGACTATCTAAAGGATCATTACATGAGCGTTTCCAGAGACCAGATTGTCGAAACCAAGCTGAAAATGCACGCTGCGCATATCCATGGTATGTCAGTACACAAATACCGTTGCGCTTGGCTACGGTTCGCCTTAGGCTTATTCGGTTCGCTTTCACATTTCAGGTTCACTGCATTGCGCCAGCGTCGAGACTCCACTGGTGAACGGGCTCAGTTTGCCTTTATTCGTGAGCTCTGCGTTGCGGACAGTGGGTGATCAGACCCTCTCCGTGCCCTGCAAGTTCCACAACGCTGTGTTCAGCGGTAAGCAGGTTGAATAGCTGCTAGCGTTATTGCTGTTAGTGCCTTGCATAGTGCACTCCTTTATTTACTTAACTGCTCCCTCAACCACATAATACCATAGTATTTTAAGCGTATATCGTTGAGCATCCGAGCCCCGCTCGGACAATTCCTGTCCTTCTAAATCTGCGAGTAGCAGCACCTGATATCTTGCTTTTCTGCTTAGTTTTGTGTCCTTCGTAAGTTCGAGATTAAAGGACATAGGATAAGGCTTCGTAAGGAGACTGACACGCAATTCTATATTCGGCAGGGGACGTGACTGTTAACGGAAATGTCAATGGACTGCAACTTCCACTAGACGTGTTCACTAAAGTCCGCACCAACGTGGTTTCCGGGACATTGACAGTGACCGGAAACGCAACCATTGCTGGCACCCTGACCATGCCGGAGTCTGCGCGCTTGCAGGGCGTCGACGTGGCCGCTTGGGCAAAGATCGCTGTATTCAACGACGGCCGCGAATACAGAATTAGCGGTGCCAAAGCGCTCCGAAATGTACACACCGGCAACGCAAAGTACGGCCCTTTAATTTTCTTTTTTTTTTTCTGTTGTAAACCGAGGTTTAACTGTATACCTTGAATTGTAGCGTCCAGGGCACCGTGGACGGGATCAAGGTATCATCCAGTGAACTGCTGACGACATCGAAGGAACAAGTTATAACTGGGAAGAAAACTGTACTAGGCAATGCAGCTGTTCACGATCTACGCGTCACGGGCTACCTGAACGGTGTCAACATTCACGAATTTGTTCATCAGGCCGTAAGTGCTCTGCGCGTGGCGCTAGTAAACACCACCTAACTTCTCGCCTCTAATTTGCAGATGCTGAAGAGCAGGAACAACACGGTCACCGCACCTAAACGGTTCACAAGTGGATTAAGTATTGCCACACTCCACACGACGGGTCACATCGGAAACGTCAGCTTACGAGAGCTGAAGCAAAGCATCAGATCCGTCGGCGAACTGGAAGCGCTCACCCGTCAGCTCGGACAACATACAAACCGAATTAAGGAACTAGGCGCCGCATTCCAAGGTATATTTTACTGTGGCGCATAAATGAAAACTTTGTTAAGCTAATTCTACTTCTCTCGTCCCCAGAACAAGCGGTCCTTCTCGCCTACTACGAGCAGATATTTGCCTTCACTGTGGGTCCATCCTATTCTGCTCTCTATGCACCTCTGCGAGACTCTTCCGAGATATTCGTTATTAGTTCGCCGGCTTTTCGTCACCAGCCCTGCGGAATTCTGAAAACCTTCAAACTCCAGGTGCCGTACACGAGAGCACTCCCTGTGCAAGAGGCAAGTGCAAACTAGTAAAGATTTTTCATTTTCCATTCAGTGTCATCTTTGTCGCTGTTCATCAACAAATACTTACAAGGCGCTCTAAAGAGGCAATATGATTTTACTTCCTTAAAATAATTTACTTGTGCTGCATAAACTTAATCTTTTCACAACGCTCAGCATTGGAGGAATTTTCGAACTTCGTACTTTTATCTGTGCTCGCGGTCCCACGTCTCGTCAAATTTGCTGACAAAGTAGGCTGAAAAGAGCTTCAACGCGTACCTACGTGTCTGCAATGATAGTCGGCACATACTATAGCTTCTCTTAAACATTCCTTTCGGAGTGATTGGTTCAAGTATCAGGCGTAAATGTGGCCGTCGGCTAGTGATTGCGATTACTGGTCGCACAAACGGCTCGAACATTCGAGTGGCTTGGCAGTTCCTCCGTAAAGCCTTGAGTACTACACATGCATCGGTGAACGTTCTTTAAAAGCGGATGCAGATGAAGGATCGTGATTGTTCGTGAGGAGCATGGAAATGCTCATTTTATTTATTTGTTGTACAATACAACGAATTGCTCGTGGGCCAGGACAGAAGTAGGTGATTAACCTCCTGACGAGGTCCTGCTCGCGCTGGACGCAATAGTATTCATATTACAAAGTGAACTTTTTTACAAATATGAAGAGTAGTTCTGTCACACAAAAATGTCAAAATGCGCGATTTTCTGCACACATTCAGTAAATATTGCCACACATTGTCTAGAAAGTTATAACAAAATATGCAGTCGCAATAAGTTGTAAATGTATCAGACGGCAGTCCAGACTTTTGGTCGTGATCAAATTGGACAATATATCATTCTGAATTTTTCTAAATTAATAAGTAAGCGAACATGGAATTTGAAAATTTGAGCAGTTGCACTTGTTTGTGTCAATTCATTTACATCAGTGCTCATTACAAATTAATAACTTGAGTCTATTGCTTGTTTCCATAATTTGTTCGTGCTATTTCTACACTTATGTGCGTTTTACGCAAATTATGACCAGTGTTCCTGCTTAGGAACTGACGAGAAAAGCCGCTGCATTCTCTCGATATACTTCACAATATATGTACATTGACAATTTAATCTTATAAGGCAGAAATGTCGAATTTTATGCTTTGACATGAAGGCCGACTTATCAACGTGATCTCCGGAGTTGAGTAGTTTTATTCTCCATTCCCCGACAACAACACACAATAACCAAAATGAGAATGGATGGTAGAAAAATAAAATTTCTTCAGCCTAGTTGGTCAGGAATAACTTGTACGTTAAGCTTGCCAAGGGAATTTGCGACCTTTATTCTGACGTTGTTTACGTGTCACGACCAGCTTAGCGTAGACTGAAAAGATACGTCTAAAAAGGAATAATAATCAACGAAGTCAAGTAATGAGTCACCGTAATGAAGTTTGACTATGTAATCTATTGTTTTATTCTTGGGTGAGAACAGTCTTTTTCCTCATTTCTTTTTAGTTCGTTAGACGAGACCCATAAATTAAGTTCGCACACCCAGTTGTTTGATGTCGCTTCGAGCTCCTCCAAGTTAACCCCGAAGAACTAACACCGTGTTAAACCCGCGTTAACTAAACCCAGGCCCTAACCTTCCACAGCGACGTCCACCTGGTCACTTTGTGGCAAGAATAAAACTCCATTTAGTATAGTCACTAGCTGCTACAATGGGAAAGGGCTCCCAGAAACTAGGAATGTTTTATCGCTCCCTCTTCACACAAAGGCCATTTCGTTTTCGTTTTTATTCTCCTCCATAAAAAAGTTACCCTTTAAAGTCTTCCTTAATATCGGGTAACGCCGCTCTTATCTGTGCTAATGCTGGTAACTAACCTTGTTACGAGCTCAATGCAGCAGTTTACTTCGCTCGCTTAGGTGAGCTTCGGTTACAAAGTGCAGCACCTGGGAGAGCTGCCCTAATCGTGTGGTAAATGGTTAAATAAATAACGGTCACCATGTGCTTTTTATTTCTCGCCGACTATTTAAGGTCTCCTGCATTCATGTGCGTCGTCTTCGTGGAATCAATGGCGAACGCTGAAATGTTTGCACGTTTCCCCCTCGGCTTCTTATAGTGAAAAAATAAAATGATTAGGGATGTCTTTTTGTTGATGCGCAGGATACTCCAGTTGCCCAAGGCTCTTCACTTCACCTCTTATCCACTCAAGCAGCAGATTACATCATTGTCGTCAATGCAAACGCTGACCCCTTGTGCTCAAAGGAAGTGCCTATTCTAGGTGTTCATGGTAAGACCTATCAAACTACTGTGTGCTCCTCTCCGCCCGATAACCCTTGCAGCATCTGTTGCAGCAACGGGCTCATTACAGTCGAATGTCTCATCAATAAGTAAATCACCCGCCACCTCCACTCCTTGCATCTTCGTACTAAAATACCTGGTTTTAATAACACGTTTTAGCAGTTAAACGCTCATCCTTGAGAAACATGAGAACTTCACTAATCTTTCCCTAGCGGCGCACCCGACATCAGGCCTGCAACGTTCATAACACCTGCAACGTGGTGTCTCCGACACCCTCACGTGCGCCTCTCAATTCCTGGGATCATCAAGAAGTCAGATCTGTAACCACTAGCCTTCAAGCAAATGTAATTCGCTTAATCGATATCTACTTAGACTACGTTAACAAGGGTTGTCCTACCAGTTCCAACCGCTCTATCGGAGCGGATTATCCCATCGACCACCGTCTTTGACTCCTTTTACAGTTGTATCGCATATTACATCTACAACAGCAGCACTTGCCCCTCTTCATGGTGTCATCACTTACGTGCTTGAACATCCGCCAAATCGGGGGTGGGGGGTGCAAACTAATGTTCTGTAGTTTGCACTACGACACGCTTTTCACGAGCATCTAGCGTTTAACGTGAATGAATGCAGCGATGGAATTCAGCGGGTATCACCAACTCCCGCTTGCATATTCACTCGACCCTTACTTGATACTTCTGCCACCAGGACTATCTCGTGGCGAGGCAACTTTATCGTGTCGCATGTGGTTGGGCATCGCATTTACGAACGCCTATTCGTTTCTCATCTCAATGAACGACAGTGCCACATGCAAATCTTGATGGTGCGACTAAACTAGAGCACTTTTTGTGTCACTGTCCTTCTTTCGGCATTGGAGATTTTTTTACGTGCTAGTCTCTGCCATTTAACAATATCCTGAGACCTTCGTCAGTACTTTCAAGGGAAAGGGGCCACAAATGCTTTATTGCAATTCTTGCAGCTTTATTGCGCTTCAAAAGCTTTCTTGCCCTTCACGACTGCCTGTGACTGTCCGTGAACGTAGTTCAGCGGGTGTGTGCGCATGAACTTTCAACATAAAGTGTAGGGCAGCCAAAAGAGCGCGATCTTGATCGACCTCCCCAAATTTTCTTGCTACAATCTTGCCTATCTACCAGTTTTGTTCTTCATCGGTATTTTTTGTCCACAAACCACGCGTAATGGTTTCAAGTCTCTACCGTACGAGTCTGTGCCATGTCTACTGCATGGTGCAGAGGTATAGCAGCCGTTTAAGTTCGCCCAAAATGCTTAGAATGAAGCGTGTAGTCTCTAACGCCTGTTTCATAAGGTTAGCTATACCATCTGGCTTTCTTTCTGCGTCCAGTTACGTTCCCGGGGCTTCGAGGCGGCGACGCAGTACCGAATACTAGCCTGCTTTAAGAATGCGACCATACACACATCCACCAAAATTTGTGCTGTATCAGTATCCGGTCCGTGTACACGACTACATTAATGCGGGGCCTCACACCCGCATACGCCATGGTCGCAATGTGCTACTTTTTTCAGACAGCATGTGCTTTGTGCTTTCACGGGCAGAGTAACACTGCATGCAATGCTGGTGATAAATTCAGAAATGTTTTCTAACGTCGTTACACCTATTAATCAGCTTAATGCTTTTTTTTTTCACTCATCCTAATATTTTTCAGGTGTGGGCTACAGCTCTGTAGAGATCTTCAGGTGGAATCCTGGGACCAAATCTCTCAATCTGTACCAAGTTTTCAGAATGAACGCCCTGAGGAGCGTATCCCCATTCAACTACGAAGCACTGGGGTGTCTAGCAGTATCCGCTGCCGGATACTTGAAGATTGCCTGTGTACATGACACGTCTAAAGGATTCGTCGTTCACCAGAACTTGCCTATGCATTACAGCCACGAGGTAAAGGGGCAATTCTACTCTATTTGCAGATTGTTACTGCCCAGTTCTCGCACAACGTAACACCTGAAAAAGGCAGTAGCACATTTTTAGTTGCAACCCTATTCTCGGAATCAAGCGCGCTTTCTGTTCTGCGCGTTTTCTTGTGCGCAAGCAAATAGCGCAAGCTCTTTGAATAACATGATTTTAGAGAGATAGCAGGCGTCTCGTTGTTAGAGCTATTTTGATGCTGCAGCTTTTCTTGGAGTTCTGGTGTGACGCAGAGTTGCTATAGTTTGTCGGGTGCATACCATCTTGTCGAATTGCTCTCGAAGGAAATCGGCCTGTAAAACCTGCTTGTATCCCCAAATTTTGAAGTTCCTTAATGCAAGTGCAGCATAACCTGTGCAGATATCTCGAAAGGCCAATGGCCACATTTTACATCACTTCCACCTTTACCATTTCATGCTCGTTTATCTTACGACAGGTCTCCCGTCTTGTAGTAAAATTGGGTAGCGATTCTGCATATTACTATTATAGTCTAATAAAAAATCGTGCTGAAGACTAAAAGCTTGTCACAAAACGACTTTGTGTTCTGTCTTTAGTTGTGGCCGCTTATCGCCCTATTCTGTCCTGTTGTGCTTAGTAGCAGCAGGAACATAGCCCCGTAGAGAAATTGATCTACTAGCGCGGTCGTTTTCACTCTGACGTAATCTTCCCTCTAACTTCGAGGCAGCGTAATCCCGCATCTAAAAAATCGGTATGAAATTTGAGATACCCTGTTCCAGAAAATCTCCGCTGTCGCCCGACCTCCTGGATATGTGCCGGCATGGAGGCCATAATATATTAATTGGCGCGGAATGCCATACCGCACATCCAGTTATTGACATATAAAGGGAAGGTTGGAGCCTTTATTGCCGCCGGCTACTCCTCTTCGAAGCGCAAGCGAAACTAAAACCCCCAAAATACACTGAAGGCAGTCAAATCACACATTTAACTACAATGGCATGCACGCCTACAATGGCATGTGCGCGTGGAAGGGACGTAGTGAGAAAAAGAATGTCCACGCAGGTATCAGCCCATCTCTGCCCCAAAGACGGCTCTGTGTTGATAGCCGTATCGGCCAAGCAGCCCGGCCAGTTCGACCGCGTCTTCTCGTACCGTTGGTCCCGGCGTGGTCTCCAGAAAATGGCCAGCATCGCTGCAGTCTCCGTCGGCTCTGTGGCTGTTCTTGGACATCCTGACGCTTGCCTCGTGGTGGTCGGTCAGCGAAGTGTGGCCGGCGCGGACACGCCTACGTCGGTGTACAGGTACCTATAGTGTTGTTCGCAAACAAGAGTCGCGCGCTTCAATCCCAAAGTGAACGTAAACGCGTTTGGATATCGCTACCACCTGGTTTTCTTTCTGCGTCCAGCTACGTTCCCGGGCGCCACCAGGAGATGCTGGAAGTGCAGAAGTTGTTCGCAGGCGATGTGCAATCCATCAGCTGGTTGCCATCGCCTGACGGCCGTACGAGCCTAATGTTCGTGCGCTCTAGCGGAGCGGGAAAGAATCTCAAGGTCTACGCCTTCAAAGGAGCTTCCGGTTTTCTCGAGCAAGAATCTCTTCACGTGGATGGTACGGTGCCGTTTAATGGCGTAATTGTCTTGTTGACGTTGTTCTGCCTCACTATGTTCACGAACACATTTACTCGCCAGATATCCCACAACCACTGAATGAATTCGTATTTCCTGTAACGGTATACACCTTTCGTCAAAAGTATTGGCTACGTCGCCTGCGACCGCCAGGTTGTTTCCAGGCTGTTTAATGTAGTTTTTGTGATCTGCCCTAAGTTACGACGCCCTGGGGAATGAAAATATCTTGGTACTCCCCATCCAGAGGTCCCGAGTTTCAGGATCACCATGGGAACCGCATCACACAGCCGAACTAAGTATATGGCGAAGGTGTAGAGTAGCCCGCATACTTGACAACAACGGTAAATTTTCGTTAGCATGCTGACCAATTCTTGTATTAGTGAGCCTTGAAGTCTGTCTGCATTCAGGGCATCTCCTTGCGTTGCACCCAAACAGCCTTCTTCTTTGTCCCCCCCCCCCCTTTTTTTTTTTTTTCAGAATCCTTCCGGGAGGTGCGAACTTTCCGAAGGCCCGATGGCCTGCATTTCGTCACGTTGTCCAACAGCCGCGACGAACCTTCGGCAGTTATCTTGGCCTCCAAGGTCAAGGGAACGCCCTACAGCCATCTTTAGACAGGCGCTTGTTTAGCGTTTTTTCTTAACATATTTTACAAATTGTTACGTCTGACCCATCTACACTTGTTATCTGGTTCATAGAACTGTAACTATGACATAATACAATAAACTTTTACATGTTTTTACAAAGACTGTTGATTGTCCGAGTGTTGTCTTCACGCATCTTGCCACGTGTATCACTCGACAGACGGAAAATATTCCTATGACAGTTGCTCGCTCGTGCGATATTACTTGCACGATTTCGGCAACTAGCACGATGCTGCGCTTCTCACTACCATTAAAGGAGATGCAAAATGCTGACGCGCGTTGCGCACAAAGTACAATAAATCATCACATTGACTATAGTTGCATTGAGACAATTGTGACACGCATTACATGACAAAATTCTGCTTTGAAAGGTATCGATCTGCGAAAGATTCCGGTGGCACTGCTTGCAGTAGCTAAAATTCCAGCCCACTTCTTTAACAAAAAAATAGTTTTTTTTTTGAATCCTGCTCCCAAACATGTCATCCCTACTACACCATATAAAAGCGTTCATGCATTCTGTCGAATGAAAGGCCTGTCGATATGCTTCGGCGTCTCGCTGATAAGAGCGTTTCTGGACAAAATGTGCACTAGTTCATTACGGGAGCTCTGCTCTTGCATTATATGAAAACTACCGGAATTATTTTAGCCCTTTCCCTTGGCCGAGTTTTAGACAAAATCCGATTTAAGGAGATAGGCGCATCCGAGATCCGTTTTAGTTGATACAGCTAATTGGATAAGACATGCACAATGTAGTCTTTACTCTGATTTGCGAATATTTGTTTCTCTATATTATTTGGTTATTTCTGTGCTTTCTGGAAGTTTGAAAAGTAGGGTGTGGTGTGCTAGGCTCGGGCTTCGTACCAGGCCTAGGAGAGTGTTATAAAATAGCTATATTGCTCCTTATAAACAAACAATAGCAAGTAAGCGTAAAAATTTTTAGCTTCGTTATTTACAAATTTTTGCTCAACTATATCTATTGAGAAAATTGATGTTTGATTTCCTAAAATACGACCAAAATTGCTGCAAAAAAACATAAATCCTCGATACTTGCATTTTACACATCTTTGCGCAACTCAATATTGCCCAATATTCATTCACAATAAGTACGAGAATTTGTGTGCACAAGTAGTAAAAGCAGCCTAGAAATTAAAGAGAAAACGAACACTGAAAGTTTTTAAACATGCTTATTACGATTGACGATGTTCAGTTTACATGGATTTGGGCCGAAATGCAGACTAGTATTTCTAAATCAAACATAAGCATCCAACCTGTCCTGTTGCGGACGCGGCACCCTCAAGCCCTTTCGAGCTTCCTCCTCCAGCCAGGCTTTCTTCGCTGCTTATTTAGAATTTGTTGATTTTTCTCTGGTCTCTCTGTTGGAAGGACACCCAACCCCTGTAGAACTTCCTCAAAGCCTTTGTTGAACCATTGAACCACGGTGTGGCTATAGAAGCGGCCACCTTCACGGCAATTCATGAAGCAAACCATATTTTGGGGTATAGCGAGCATATCTTGCTGTTGAGAGGCTCAGCCACGGTTTGGGGTTTTACCTGAATACAGCGAAGCAGCTTTTCGCTCCTGAGCCTCTCATATGTAGGAAGCATGGCATTCACATGATCACTGATGAAAAGTGAACTCCTTGTTGAACAAGTGCTCTCTTGTTGTTATACACCAGGAAAGCTCACCATCTGGACAATACTCGTGGCTGTAAACTTCATTAGTGGAGCATGAATGGAAAAAATGAAGCCGCTACAGCTAAATGCGTGCCTCGATTAGAATAATTTTTCGCAGTCTTGTTGTTGGGAAAACGTCTTGATATTGTTGCACACGATAATGGAATGTTGAATCGTAGTTATGCAATTTCCAAATCTTAAAAAAAATTAAGGTAAATTTCATTTTTGAATCCTGCATACCCGCGGACGAATACAAACGGCGAACGCTGGAACTTATCGAATTATGCGCTAACGTGTACTACAGCGCAGAGGACAGGCATGTTGGTTGGTCGAGGTTCGTCCTTGACGGAAAAAGAAAGCACGATAAAATAACCGCAAACGATTACTGATACACAGGTCAATATGGTTTATTCGTAATCTAGGCTATTCCTTTATGGATTTTTGCCGCCAAAAACAGACATCTACCAACTGGCCCCCCAAGCCTACCTACTGAAAAGCAGCATTATACGAATGTGCGCGCTAGCCGCTGTTCCACGAGGTACGAAGTACGCATTGCCCGCTTTCAGGAAGAAAAAAAAAATATCGGCTTTGGAACAAGTTGCTCAAAGAGAATACCACACCAGCGACTCGTTATACCGAGCACCAACCAATTATAGTCAGAGTGTTAACAGCAAATAAAGCAGCTACGGAAACTAACCTTGCGCACGTTTATTATACTTCCAAGGGGACATAATGTTACGGCGCAAGCTTCCCAAAGGATGCGTCAAAAAAAAAAAAAAAGGATTTATGCAAACTTTCAGTTCTGTAGGCACATGTCGAGAACAGTGTCAGCTCAAGCTGACAACGAACCCATAGAGGCCCTCGTGGATTTGCAAATGCAATATTTGGGAAAACTCCAGAATCAGATAAAGATCACTCGAGGCTGCAGAAGTTTACACGAAGACCGTTATAAACTTATATGGAGTGGGGGCTCTGTGCTGGCGCAGAGACGCGAGGATGTGGCAGGACGTATGCGCTCTAAGTAGCACTTATATCAGTGGGTGGTCTCCCGCCATTAAGTAGTCATTGGTAGTGCTCATCGTTCTGTGTTTTGTGTTTGTGTCTCTCAATATATTGCGCTAGCATACCCTGTAGTTAGCCACCTATATACGTTGCCACGCCACGTCGCAGTGGTCAGAGCGGGGTGATGAGGATCGTACCCTAGGTACTTAATTTACCATTTTTATTACGTGTATTTAACATGTTGGTGCCTGTATACGTGGTGTCGACTGTTCCTCTCTGAGACGATAATTGTGCTTAAAACCGTGAAAATGATAGAAGCAACGACTAGAGGAAGTACAGTTACATCAGTTCTAACGTTCCCGCACAAAACGAGTGTTCGCGGGAGTCCAAAAATATAAACGTTCTTGGGCAAGCGCCAATGAGGTCTCACTTTAGTACGCCATCTTTGACTCTTGCTTTCGAAGCAGCCTAGCCTCGGCAGGCGAGATCAAACATGCTCGCACAAGATTGAACCAAACGCTTGAGCGCGGGCGATTCCTTCAAATGTAAAATTTAGCATTGGCACTCATTTATGCAACGGGCAAAGACTGAACTCACGTTATTCGTGTCTGCATCCACTACTCGCCTCACAGTATCTTTCAAAAGATAAACGCTCACGCAGACCATATTTTCGGCGCATTTTCGCCCGCGGCATCGTCCGCTCGGCGCTTGTGCTCCACGCCGCGTTGTGACGCCTGTAACCTTGGCCAAAATGTACTCTGTATTGTTACTGATGCGAAAGTATAACCCGCATTACGCACTTCAGCCATGCTAATAGTGTTACATCACGTGACATGGAATATATTTGCCAAAGCGGGGCGATACCACACCTAAAATTTGACGGAATATACGTTGCGTGGAGTCGCCGCTCATCGCTGGCTGCGTTTTAGCCGCGGCTCGAGCTGCATGGCTGATGTCGGACTGTATAAGGAGACAACGTCTGCGCGCCAAGCGCAGTGAGGGTGTTTATGGCCTTTCCGATGACAACGGGAGAGTACGCGCGTGTTTTTGTGCCCATTTCGTGTATTCACGGTCTCGTCTTTTGCCCTTCGTGTGAAGCGGCAAGCCAGGTCTGCGTTTCCACGAAAACAACCACTTCAGCTCTTTTACGCACAGAGATACGTCGCCATCCTGTTCTATTCCTGTTTTCTTGCTCCTGAATTCAGTCCTAGATATCGCATTGACAGACAAGTACTGTTTGCGACTAGACGCGTGCATTTACGCGTGGCTTTTTTACACCGCTATACGCAAGGACCCATTTCTAGTTAAAAGAGACAACACTGTTGACCAGCCATGTCATTTTTATAGTGCGAGAACACGTCAGCTGCACAGAGCTCGTGAAATTGATTACGTTCCCTTAACTAATTAAACTCTCACACCCATCAACGCATGAATACTCTCGTAGTAAGTCAAGTGACAAGCATGTGTCCAGTCTAACAGGTGAATGTGCGCAATAACAAACGAAGGCTCACGACATGCCTGACAAGTCAGCATGATCTGAAAACCACTTTGCCGGGACTCGGTCATGTAATATCATATCTTGGCATGCTGTGTGGAAAGGCAAAGTCGTTCGTGTAGCCAGCCACTATTCTTTCTAGAAAAGTCAGCCTTTGGAATCCCCCTCGTCTTCTCGATGGCGCACTACGTTTCTGGATACCTCATTTATAAGCCGGATAGCAGTGGATCTCACTGAAACGCCGTTCACCGGCAAGGACTAGCACCTTGACTGATTGATTGCCATCTGCGAGTCTCCAGATGCCGATGCGGTTTGACTTTACATCACATCGATCTTTGTCGCGATCACATCGGTCTTCGTCGTGATCTGTGTCGGGACAGGATACCGCTACGAGGCCACGAAGCTTGAAGGAAACCGTAGAAGTGTACTTCAAATCGCTGCTGGCTCGTTCTCGCCTAGATGACTGTGCCGTCGGTGGCTGATCGAGGCAATCCACCTATTATGAACTGGACGAAAACAGCACCGTAGCAAGAATGGCTGTCACTACACCAGGCTGGATCACTGTAAAATGGTTCAGAGGTCCTTAGCCGCCTCACCAAACCGCCATCGTTCAAAACCGTTGACACCACACCATTTAGTCGGTGTTCAGACAAAGAAGGAATGTCGTGTAGGGAACGCGGACAAGGCAAATAGTCTTTTCTGCCCGATTAGGCATGACGCTGCAGGGAGACCACGACATGACGCAGCATTTACGCTATGTTGAAGACGTCACACATCTCTCAAAAAGCAGTTTACGTCATGTCGTGCAGTGTACGCATAACACACTTCGTCACACTAAAGACTTCCAACAGTGATGCCGTTCGCAAGAAAGCGTTGCCCGCGAGACCATGCAAGGTAGTCCCATCCGAAAGGCTTCGCGGTGAATACCGCGGTAGCTCTGGCTTGCGTTGCGCACCGATCACGGCGGGTCGTTCAGGCGTCGTGAGCTGGTTGCAGTATTCGCGGAATCCGTTCCCATGGCCGGCGCGCTTCACAACGCCGGCGTCGTCAGCTCGACGCACAGTATGTACAAACACGAAACGTGTCCGTCGCTAGACGCTCGGATCGAATCCGTCCACGGGGTTTGTGTGCGCCTTGACGTAGTACACGCTGCCGTTCCTGTTCTTGCGTGAGATGAACCGCTGGTAGAGGTTCTTCCGTTTGATCAGCAAGATGGCCGACAACAAGATGGCACTGATACTGAGCGCCCCGACAACCAGCACGCCCGTGCGGAAGGTGCTGCTCTGTTCGCGCTCTACACGCAAGCTCGGGCAAGCGAACACTTCGTCGGGCACCTCCAGCATGGGCTTGTGCTCGTACTTGGGTGGGCTTCCGCACCTGCGCAGGAATTCAAACCAGTTAACACAAAGGCGCTCGGCTTGCTGCGATGAAAACGTCATAAGGGTATAATTTCCATTTCTTGCCTTTCAGTACCCATATCTTTAGTGTTTCTCACGTTTAACGACAACACAGCAGCATCATCAGCACCATGAATACCAACAACAACAAAAAGGAAGAGCAGGAAAAGATATGTTATTTCACTCCGAGATAGATCCGATGGTGCGCTGATGATGGGAGGCTAACTATACGCAGAGCATAGGTCGGCGAACTCACTCGTGAGTCGTCTCACTCACTGAGTGTGCGATACTGAGCTTAGAGTGAGAAGAACTTACTCCGTACGAGCGCCAGCCGGAGTGTGTCGAGGTGAGTTCAAGTACGTGTGATGCAGAGGCACGCCTGATTACGAAGACACGAAAAACAGCGAATTCCACTGGCCGATTAGTCGCGTCGTTACGTTTTTGCTTTTCCTGCAGTCACTGAGAACAAACACCACATATTTTCCTGGTCAATACAGTGGGATAGTGGCGTAGCCATAAGCTTTTTTCGGGGGGAGGGTGCCATTACTAGCATAGAACCTTTTTTTTTTTTGGGGGGGGGGGGGGCACATGCCCGGTGCCTCCCCCCCCCCCCCCCCCCTTCCCCTGGCTACGCCACTGAGTGGGACAGACCCAAGTGGCTATGTATAGACTATAGGGTGCGGGTATCATATAGCCACCAGGAAATTGTGACCGTCCGACGACACCGAAAAGGTTTGCCGCATTCCGAGGCGCGCTGCGGCCTATATTTTTTCTCCCTTTTCGGTTTGTACACGCGGGCAGAGTAGAGAATTCAGCGTTAGGCCGCTAGCTCTCGACCGAAAGCATTGCCTTTACTCTCAAGACGTCTACTACAATAACGCAATTCCTTGGCCTTCTATTTTCATTTCTTGCATTTCGCAAGCTCGCCAGAAAGTAACTTCTGTGGAAGTTACTATATAGTTCAGCACTGCGCTGTAAAGAACAAATCATGACGCCTGCGGTTAGAAGAATGTCCCACGTCCGCTGCCTCGGCCGCGAGGAGGAGGAAACAACTTTATTTTAGGCAGAGGCGCTGGCTAGCACTCTAAGGGCTAATATTGTACATACACAAATACGAGAGAAAGTGCACGAGAGGACGGTACCGTGGTAACCCAACCTGTAAAGAACCGCACGACTGATGCGAAGGATTTAGGTTCGGCTCCCACCTGCGGCAAGATTTCTTTTCGTCCACTTTCATTTCCCTTATTGTCTTCATTATTTCTGCATTTCAATTAAGCATAATAAGTAATTTCCCCTACGCTTTTTCTGGCTTCATTCCCTGATTCTTCTCATGGCTGTGACTAACAAAAAAGTGAACCCCCAGAATTTCCTTGTTATTCTCGCTCAAACTACGAAATGTGGAATTGCTGCTGTGTATATATATCTTTGCTGTACGTAACTTCAGAATTGTAGGTCTACGCAACAACGTCACGTAGACGTCGCACCTGATACAGCACGAAATTTCAGCTCTACTTAAATTCAATCATGCACACTTGTTTACTCACCTCAGTTGGACTGTCAATTCTTTTTGTAGTGGCAACCTTCGAATCCAAGCATTATTGCAGTCACAGGCCCAGGGGTTTCCCTGGAGGTCTAAGATTTCAAATTCTTTCCACGGCGCAATATCTTCGTCCAGGTACTGGATGTTGTTGTTCTGCAGGTAAAATTCTCGCAGGGTCCAGTTGGCCGCCGGCTCGACGCGCCAAAACACGCCAAAGATGTCGAGGTCTATGCTCTTCAGCTTGGGGTTGTTGCCCAAGAACAGAGACCTCATCTTCTTCTGATAGACGAAGGCGTCGCCTTCGACAGCCTCCAGCTCTTTCATTCTCTCGACATAAAGTTCTTCGATATTGTGCAGCTTGAAGAAGGAATTGTAACCAAGCGTGCCCACGGGATTGTCCGACATGACTAGAACTTTCAAACCCTCAGCGCTTCGCAACGCACTGGAAGGCACCTTCTCAAACGAGTTTCCGGACAGGTCCAAATAAACGAGGCGCGGCGTTGCGTGAAAGATGCCGTCAGGTAGCGAGTGGGCGTCGATGTTCGACAGTTCGAGACGCTCAAGGTTGGGCAGCTTGAACAACCCAATCTCCAGGTACCGCAGTGGGTTGTTGTTCAGGTTCAGCTGCTCCACGGACAGCAACGGCCTGAACAATTCAGTAGGCGGGTGCATTAGCTTGTTCCCGCTAAGGTTCAAAGCTCGCAGGTTCGTCATGTTTACGAAGACGTCCCCGTGAAGACTTGCGAGCGAATTCTTGCTCAAGTCCAAGAACTGAAGTTGCGGGAAAGCGGAGAACACTCCCGGCTCTACGATCGCGATGCGATTGTCGTGCAGGTCCAGCACCGATACGTTCGACGGTTCCAGGTTTGTAAGGTGGTTGATGAAGTTGTGACTCAGATCCATCTTGTAGATGTTTGGCGGCCAGTAGCTTCCTGCGGGAACGATGGTGAAGCCCTTTCGGGAACAGTCCACCTGCACCGAACTCTCTTTTTCCGGGGACGCGTTCCATAAGCAGCTGGCGCGCAGCACGTTAGTGTTGGCTTGGCAAGACGACGCCACGAGGGCGACGATTGAAGCGACTAGTATGCAACGGCGAGCCATGTCGACGCTTGGAAACTTCCGGTTTCGGCTCCTAGGGTCCTGCAAGAAATGGAAGACGGGGAAAATTGAAATGACCACGTCAGTGAGAAGTAACTTCTACCCTCATCGAAGTGGTCATGCAATGAACACAGATTTGTCTACCCGAAAAATATGCTGCTGTGCACCTGAAACACAACAAGATGGAACGGTAATGATGATGCCAATAAGAAACAAGCAGGCAAAGCAATGCCACTGCTGAGAAAGCGAGTAGATGGTTCGATCAACGCTGGTGGATCCGATGGCAACAGCCTCGACATATTCGTTCCGCTGACCTGCCACATTTCTCCTGGCTGCGGAAGAAATAAAACTCTTCCGGTGGCTTGCCAGTACACGTACCCTAACTAAATTCAGTATTTGGCAACTTTTTTTTTTAATAAGTTGCTTTCTCCGGAGTAACCGAAAATGCCGCCAAACTGTTTCAAAGCTTTTAACGGAAATGGAAAGAGGGCGAAATCTGGCTTTACAAGAAACTGTTAGCAGTTCGTTTATCTGCAAGGAAGTCTTTCGGTCAGCTTTATGTCGCTGATATATATCTTGGCCGTCATATAAGAAAGCTGTCTATATACACTGAACGTTCAAAAAGGTCTCATAAGTTCTAAATGGAGCCATGATAACGGTAAAATAAATTGTCTTTAGTCAATCCTCTTTATATATCTATTCGAGAGAATAAAGTACTCAGGAAAAGCTTTATTATTCATTTCTTGATCCGGGCCACGCCTGGTGCGACAGCCACTCGCATGGCGAGAGCTAGAATGTCTGTCAGGAAGTTGTCGAGGACAAACACGTCGCCTTCGTTGCCGCGTTTGCTGTATCTTGCACACATATTGCACTTATCTACGCTTTTCTATAGTAACGTAGAGTTGATGCGACGCCAAAAAAAAAAAGAGAGAGAGAGAGAGAGAGAGAAAGAAAAGAACGAAAAAAAGAAAAGGTCAGGCAGACAAAGGGCACCACAAATATCGCCAACAGAGTTCCCAAGGGGTTGCGAACGGCAATGGAATTTCCGTACAGATCGCTCTCGCGCCGCCCACCCTTTGCGACAAATGACAAGTCACTCCTTCAACCACCTCGATTAAACGTCGCGCCCACCTGGCTCCTTGTCACCCGTGCAGCATCGATGTTGGCGGTGAGTGAACGCTATAGAGTTATGAACGTCGACCGTACGACGTCGCGAGCTTCTGTTCACAGAGCGAAAACGCGGCTAGATCGATCCGCTCGACGCGTAAGGAAGGCTCAATCACTCTCTACGAGCAGCTTGATTTGCTCTACGTACGGGCAGGACTCTCTCGTCCGCTGAAAGCAAGGAGTGGTTGCCGTTTTCTGGAAATGTTTGGCACAGGGAAATAAAGAGTTCTTGCCTTGAGAACGCCGGGTGTTGTCAGCGGGCGGTCACAAGAGCGAGCCGGCTTATCTGTGCCACGATCGCGACGCGTCCTGGAGGAACACGAAGAAGGGTGAGAGAGAACATGTATTGTTGGCTCGAGGAGGGTAGACCAAAGACCACTCGCGCGCGTATCCATGGCTACCAGATAAGCGCTAATCAGGCTGTCTATACGTCGCCTGCCTCGTTGACACGGCGGGGCTCAACAATACATGGCGGGCGCGAGGCAAATTCCCGGGAAGCCTCGCCCTCCAACTCGTGTAACGCAGTGCAGCCAGTCACATAATACGTTAATCGGCACCTGCTCCAGCCGGCACGCGCCAGGGACGAAATTGCGGTAACCGCGTGAGCGCAGCGTGGCGCAAACGCGGAACGGCGCCACGCCGAGCGTGTGATGCGAACGTATCCGGCAAGTGAACGCATGCACGCGCTCCCGCGTTTCCAATTTTGTCGTCCTCACTCCTCGCATGAGTCCCTGCGGACACGCGGCGCATGGGAGAGAGCTATCATTGTTTCGGGCCGGCTAACAGCTGTACGCTGCTGCTGCATACCCGCGGAGCTTTAATGCCGTTTCACCTATACACTGCCGGTGGTGATGCACGCAGCTTGTTTGTGTCGAGGGACACGGGCGTGGCAGAGCGTGATATCCCTACAGAGATACGTACGAGTGCGTGAGATTCTGCTACCGCACAAACGATTCTGCGGTGTTTCCTACCTATTATTAAACTTGTCTTTAGCAAACCAGGAGGACCATGAGTGACGCAGACTGCTCCTTTTCGCTTGGCCATATCAATAGGTAGCAAACATCGGGCTGTGTCACTTCTTTTTATCATTGCGCCGCAAAACGTTGAGGCCAAAGCAAATGACCAACGAGCTTGCTTCCATTTCTCACTACGTCGTTCGTGGACTTCTTGCTGTGAGTGAGATGTGTCCTATGTGTCCTATGTGTTCGCAAGCCTTGCATACAAATTCAAGGCTTGGGAACCTGTTGTTTACGGTCCGTGTGACTTAAATGGGCAATTAAGCACCCGCAACCAAGTTTTCTAACATTTAGTCGGGTCAATGAGTCAACACTAGCTTGGGAACGCTTCCTTCGTGGCATGCACAATATGTCAAGCACGAATCTGCAGACAGACGTAAACAGGTATGACCTGACAATCTCGCGCAGCTCTTTCTCACTACAACATTGTATTCACGCGGTTTTAAAAATAACGGAGTACTATGCGTAAACGCAACCAAATTAGTTGCTACCATTGTTATAGTACCGGTTGTCTGTGATGCTTACACTGTAGCAATCTTCAATTGCTTTCATTACCTTTCATTGTTAATATTTAATTCCGTATGTTAACAAGGTCGCACGTACGGCTCGACATTGATATTTTCCGTTTTTCCTTTCTCTCTATTTTTTTAATACCAACCCAATAAAAATCTGCCTCTCTGTTTCATCGTCACAGAAGTTACTGGATCTAGTGTTGTTTCTTTCCAAGTGTGTCTTCCTCTCCTTTGCTCTCTCCAGTTTCCTGATGCCTGGAAAGCGTGTGAACCAGAGTGCTCCATTATTTCACCTGCCTGTCCCCTTCCTCCCCCTCTCCCCTCTTTCCCACGTTGGGCCACAAGTCCTAACACTCCGTTTGTTCTAACGTTTGACCCCGTATGCCACTCGCATGTCAAGTATTTTCTTTAAAGGAAAAAGAAACTCGTTCACCGTCATGCAAGACATTTGAACAGTATTTTTCCCTACAAAAATATATCACATGGCTCATATGCCACATATCCAATATTGTCACATGGACGTATATATTTCATATGTGTTCGCATGTGTTTACATGAAATTATTGGATATGTGGCACATGTATCACACGACATTTTTTATAAGCTTTTATAGCCAATATTTATGTGCACCTTCATGGCGTCGTTGCTCCCAATTTGACAGGGAAGTGCATGCACCCGATAACATTAGCAAGGTGTGAATTGGGCCTGGTTGGTCATACATATTAGAAAGGAACCACTTTGTCATGTCGACAAGGTTACTCTCGACCCGACCTTCGGTTTCGAGCTTTCCGCCACCGCGTATCAACGATTTGACAGGAATGAATTTAGCTCGCGAGCTCCACATACGTTCGCTGATCACATTCACAGCAAGTTTTCCGGCACGGATGGCACTTGAAATTCGCGACACGAAGTCTTCACCTAGCATCAAATTAATAGAGTACTGACGAACTATAACAAATTCGTTTATGTGATACAGAGCAATAATAGTAATGGTAACATACATAAGCAGTGACATACACTGCACTGGCATAGATATACAGGAAAAACAAAACGCTCTTGCTAAGAAGCATGTAAATACAGAGGCAAAGGCTGCGGTAACAAATGTGAAAATAAGTATATACTATAATAATAATAGGTACTTATTTACGCTGTGCGAACTTCCATTGTCATTGCAAATAATAAAATACGTTTTACTGTTGATGTGTGCAATTATAAGGTATATATTCGTCATTTCTTGTGCCTTTTCTTCTGTGTACATATTTCATGCCTTTGTGCGACTTTCCATATAAGTGTGTTATTTTCGTCTTGGTGTTTTTCTGGCCAGTACGCTCAGCGTTTCATTTGCCTCTGTTTCGAGCAGTTCTTATAATGTGCCCTGCTTGTATTGTTATGAGTCAGATTGAAGTGTGAGAAAAAAAATTGTCGGTCAGCTTTACCTTTATCTGTGTCTCTTTATTTTTCAAAATAATGCGACAAACACCTCGTCAAGCTACACCTTGACGGCTTTTTCTGCTTTCCCTAGCATTATTTCATTTTCTCTCTCACTTTGCGCGTGCTTTTTTCATCTTTCTGTCTCCCCTTAACCCTTCCCCTGTGCAGGGTAGCAAACTGGATGTTTATTCAATTTTGTTATCCATGTTACTTTATTTATCAGATAGTTCTGGCTGGTTACCTGAGCTAAAACCTGTATGAACAGCTTGACAGGGGCCTAGGCAGCCACTACAAGGAAGACACCGCGAAGGGTAATGTAAGATACAAAAATAATTGCTGCAAGAACAAAGCAATTAAAACACAATATTAAGAGCAGGGCTTACATCTTCAAAAATTAAACAAAAAAAGCAAAAAAGGAAGCACGAATAATCATTTCAAGAACGAAAGTGGCCACATGTACAATCACTATAAAGAAACTTAACATTGTAAAAACCTTCACAAAAAATATAAAGAAATAAAAAAGAAAGCGCAACCTGTCATTTAATAGAAAATTCTATAAATAACTGTAATACAAATTTTGTTAATTTGCACATGTTTTTACAGTCTATTCACAATTGAGGGGAGGTCGAATTTCAACATCTGCAGCTTATAAGAGGTAGAAAACTGGGTAAAAGCTACCGGTCTATGTTTCGCGTATTTACCTATATTCGTGTAGGGATGCTGTTGTTTCTAAAAATGCCTGAAACAGACATTTTACCAATAAAAAGACGATACAATGCGATAATCATACGTATTTTCAACACTAATTATATTACACGTTTGGAAGCCATTCATAGTGGAAGCAGGGTAGTCTAGTTAAGACACGTGGCGAATGGCTTTCTTCTGCAATCTTAAATTGTTTTGTATATTCGATTTAGACGTTTAACCATACTAAACTACAATAATTTATTCGAGAGGCAAACAATGCATAATGTAGTTGGATCTTGACATTTAAAGGAATGAGTGCGCGGAAACGTGAAATCGTGCCAGTTGCTGAGGCCATTTTTTTTTTCATTTATTCATAATATGTGCATCCCATGTCAGATTACAAGAGAAAGTCACGCCGAGTAATGTGTGCTGGGAGACTATATATATTTCTTCATCAGCGCACATGTCACCCTGTTTCACCTTCACAACTTTTTTTTTTTTTTTTTTGCACGAAATACCATTACCTTTGTTATTGCGGGATCAATTTTAAGTAGGTTCAATGAGAACCAACGACGAAAGTTTGTCTAATATTTCATTACATTCAGTTGCTAATACATGGTGCGTAGATAATAAATTTTACTCTGCTATCAATATAAACTATGCTATTTATGCAAACATTGAATACGCGGGATCGAATCCCAGCTGTGGCGGCCGCATTTCGATGGAGGCGAAATGCAAGAACGCCCATGTGCTTGCGTTGCAGTGCACGTTAAAGAACCCCAGGTGGTCAAAATTAATCCGGAGCCCTCCACTACGGCGTGCCTTATAATCAGAACTGGTTTTGGCACGTAAAACCCCAGAAAGAAGAAAGAAGAAGAAACATTGAATAAGAGAGGTCCCAACATGCTTCTTTGGAGCACACTTCTAATTACAGGTAATAAAGATTATTTGTGGTTTCCAGTACAGACACATTGTCTTCTGTTCGTTAGATTTTATTTGATAAGTTAGAGCGGTTTCCCATGAACACCATGGGCGTTAATATTTTATTGTCAAAAGAATCAAAGGTTTTGCTAAAATCAATAAATAAAGAAGAGTTATCAGTTTATTTTCCATATCTTTCAACACACATTCGTTCTGTTCTAATAATGCTGATTCAGTTGATCTTCCTTTTCTAAGTCCGTACTGTGAAGCTGAAAATAGTTTATTGCTATCAAAATAATTATGAAAATTATAATGCAATATTTTTTTCAACCCCTTTTGCAAATATGGGTATGATAGATGTGGGTAGATAATAAAAAGTCTACGCTTCATCAATTACCAAATATTAGCAAACCACGCTCGAGCTCCGCTTATTGTCACACCTTTCCTCTGTTGCGCTATCTTCTGTAGCGGCGGTGTATAGGGGCCCGGGGGAAAGTAAATTGTAGATTACAATGCAGTTGCTCGCAGGTATTCAGCTATCGGCCTCGACACACTGTGCCCAGAATGATGTGTTTCCGAGGACATGCAGCATGTTATCTCTGTCCGTAACCGCCACACGTGTCACAAGGACCGCTAGACGGGTCACAATAAAAGTGTCTCGTTATTCGTGCCTCGAGCTACAGGATATGCTTGGTCCGTGGGCATCCTCTGCCTGCGAGTTGCCCGACGAAGGCACTTGTGACGTGCCGCCACAGGAGTCGCTGAGAGGTCGCAATCAGTTCCGAATATCTGTGTGTTCATGGAGCGTGTGTCTGCATAACATTTCACCCGTTTTACAACAATATTAATACAACATATGTGACGGCGCATGTCGTCACATATTAGCCATCCGCAGTGGCACGTACACGCTTGGGGGATGAAAGAAGATAACGTTTTTTTTTTTTTTTTTTTTTTTTTTTTTTTTTTTTTTTTTGTCTGGTTTCGGTCAAGACGTGGACTCCTGGCTGTCTCTGTTGTTTCGCCCGTGACAATATAGCTGTTACAATATAGCTGTTATGGGCTCACTGGCCTGGTCGCTTTAATTGATGCCTGTCGGTATCTGTCGCTGCAATCCCAAACTGATTTGCGAGAATCATATGAAGGAAAAAAAAAAAAAAGACGCAGTCTTTCACAAGGATTTGGACTCAGGACTAGCAGTTGCGAATTCAAAATTCTACCTCTCAGCCACTTTTTTTTTTTCACTCTCAGTCACTCCATCGATGACTCAGCAGATGCTACAGCAAAGAATACTGTGTCTGGTTTCTTGAGCGCTCGCCAGAATGATTGGCTGACGGCACGCTCTGCAGCTTATCCATAAACCAGTGCCCACGCGAAATAATTCAAACGAAGCCAGCTGTCAGAAGCGAAAGGAGGGATATAAGAACGAGGTGGAAGAAAACGACGTGTCCTTACACTTCTCCATCACCGGTGAGCGCCACCTAAACAAATGAAGACGACTCGAAATTAAAGTTATATAGGTTTTCTTCGTCTGCTTGAAAGGGGAGATATTAGCGCACATCTGCGAATGTTTACTCCAACTGATACTGCACGAAACAGTGCAAGACTTACGCAGATAACATTGTGCCAACTATCGCATCCCTGCTTCGCATTGTGAGCGATACCGAAACTTCTTTACCGGCACAGTAGGAGTATAGCATGCGGTTAGGCTAACCTCTCCATGCTTCCATTAAAACCATCATCCTTCTCTATATTTCGTATGCGTTAGCGTTGGAAGGCATTCAGCTGGCGATTCGCAACGTTACTGGGTGATGATAGTGTCTTGGACCGGTCGGCTGCACTGTGGAGCGCTTAGGAAAGTGGCAGCACGGTTAGTCATGCACATTGCAGCCAACTAAAACCCGTTAGTGCAGCGCGCAGCGCTATGTGTAATCGGCGAAATGGTACGGGCTTCACGAGCAGCAATGGCTTTCGTAATTGATTCCGTTCACTCTTTCACTACACCGAGTGCACGCCGTCTCGAACAGATGGGTCCACTGCGTGCTCCTTCTATCAGCACAGGGAAATATAACCTGCGTTATTTGCTTTCGGTGTCAAAAGGAGAAAAATAGAGGATTTATGGCCGCCAGATAGGCATCACTATATCTCCTCGCACGCGTTTCATAGAAACGGGGCCAAGCAATAAGCTCGGCTTATTGGAATATTACAGCATTATAATTATATCGCCGGTCACTAAGAGACATTCCGCGCGCAAAGACAATGAACTATTACGAAGATAAGCCCGAGTGGCTTTTAAATTATTCGAAATAACATCCTGAGGATATCCACTGCACGTCACGCAGTATCTACTGCAATTGTGATTATTTGCGCAACCATTGCTGTCCTTATCGCTCACACGTTCGCAACGTCCATGGGCACATTACCTCACCCTTCCGCGACAGGAGGCCCTATATGTAATAGAATGGAGGACCTGGACTAGGCTTACCGTCAATAAATGTTTGCTCTCTCTTTCGCATATGTGTCGAACAGCCCGCTCTCGCGTTACGCTTGTAGGAACACGTATGCATTCGAGAGGGTCTTTCTTACAGTCTTACATCGTACTTATTTCTGTCTTTGTGATATTATGCGACGAGGAACATAACGGCCCTGTAAAGCGCCAACTTCATTGGATTCCTATGGAAAAAAAAAAAAGCAAGCTAGACGGCGGTGCCCTTGGCTTCCATATACACTTCACTCTCTATATACCGATCCGCGCAACCGAAACTGGAGCAAACAAGGACTCCGCTCGAAGACACATTAGACTGGGTCGCGTTCGCCGCGCGAAAAATTGTGTCAGCGAAGGGCTGCAAGGCCCGTTCGTGTATAATTAGAGCCACCTTATAGACGGCCGTGGGCTTGATCCAGATCCTCTATCAGACAGCCGAGACCATAAGAGCGAGGTGGTGACGCAAGAAGTTCCACAAGTCCATGTCGCGGTCGAGCAAGCGACGTCAGAGGGCTTTCGTTGCACTTAGCGGAGAGGGTGCTAAACGCTCCGTCGACTCCTCGCGACACCGTGTCACATTTGGGTCGCCTGCATGAATCATAACTGCTCGCGTGGCGTCGCGCATCCAGGACACGCTGTAACTCGATGGAAATGCAGCCTCCGCGATGCTTCCAAGTTCAACTTAGTATTACTGCGGTTTTGCGAGGACGTTTTTCTTCATTCACGTGCACGTGTTTCTCAACCTGCTGGTTGACTGACGAGGTTTAACGTCCCGAAGCAACACAGGAGCTATGAGAGACAGTGTACAGTGGACCACTCCAGATCAATTTTGACTACCTGGGGTTCCTTAACCTCCTGAGACCCGAACACAACAATAGTGATATATTCGATCTTCAAGGTGTTTTTTTATTATCTGCTGTTATGTTATGAACTTGAAAAACAATCTAAAAATTTGAATAGCACGGTTAGACGCCAAAAACTGCGTTTCCATGTACGTGAACATCTCCTTATGTTTGCTATGGTAAAAACTGCATTTCGTCGCTTAAACGCGGAGATGAAGATGGAACTACGTGTAGTATATTGGCATGTTGCCGGCGCGTCAGGTATTTTCACGCAATCTCAGTGATTTCGAAACACACCTCAAGTTTGCTTTCGGCCGTCTCAGCGGAATGTGGTCGGGAATCGAATCCGCGACCTCGTGCTCGGCAGCAGAGCGCGTCAATGCCTCTAAGTCACCACATGCGAGAAATTTTTCTGATCTGCGACCTGACATGTGGTATTTAATTGGAAAGCCGGTGTTCGCGGCATTTGATCAGATGTGAAGCACAGAGCATAGACGACGCACTGGATGGAGCCTGCCTCCGTCGCCGCAAAAAGCGAGTTGTCATACACACAATGAACCGCGATATGTGACACGTTCACGTTTTCGTGCTAGCATCTATAGCCACATCTTTAAATATTTAACACTAATACCTGCCGGTTTGCATGCACTGCGCCAGTATACGTGGATATACAATTCTTTTTTTTTTTTTCGAAAATAACGGATGAATATGTGCATGTAACTGAAACTATATGTCTTCTAAAGATAAATTATCTACAATAAAGATAATGATGCCGCGACGAAAAGTTGTCTCGGTATATAACGTCTGACCGCGCAGCTACCCGAACGTTTTCTACATTTTGTAGGCTTTAGCAGCTGGTGCAGAAGCCCTCCACATACTTACAAGAATGGCGCGTCCAATACACAGCTCAGTTCGAGCTCAGTCATCGCTAAATTCAATAATTCAATTCTTGAATCCCCCCATGCAACCTGATTCAAGAAGCCCATTTCCCCTTCAACTTTACATGTCTATAGCTCCGAACTGGCACTTGCAAGTTGCTTGTATACTTGCCTACTTGCGCTTGCAAGCGTACGAGCACCGTCCGGAAAGCACTCTTAGGCTATGCTGTTTGAATGACGATTAAATTTGTGGCTTCGACGACACGATGCCCTGCTAGCTTTCCACCGAAGCTGTGCTGCAGTTTACACCCTACAGCAATGAGTATCATCAGTATACAAGCTGCAGTATACTCACCCAGGTTAGCTGCACCTAATGCAGCATGTTAATTCTTCTGTACGTAAGGAAAGTGAAAAATTATCATACACCCGACTACATCACGAAGCTACAAAGGGCACCCATATGGATTTCTCAGAAAGAGAGCGTCGCAGTTGAAGAAAATATTCGTCCTGGGCTTCGTACTATACAGTCCGGTGGATGACAGCTTTTCCCTTTCATGCCTCCACCCTGCGGGCTTTGGAGCAACATGGAGAAACATGGAGCAAAGGAAGGCGCTAGATTGGATGCATTTAAACTGAAATAGCACATATTCTTGCGAGAAAGCGCGGCGCTTCCACTAACTGTGATAGGAGAGAGAGAGAAGCAACAAAAAAGTTTTGTAAAGCTTTATCCCCCCCCCCCTTTTTTTTTTTTTTTTTTTTTTTTTTGCAGAGAGCGGCGCACGTGAACTGATGTGTTCTGTTTGTAATAACGCGTCAGCACCAATTGCTTCCTGTTGCAAATTATATTAGTAAATTCGCTGAACAATTCTCGTGCAATCCTACTCTTTCAGTAAAGACTGCAATCAAAAAGCAAACCAATCAAAAATCAAAACAAAGAAAAAAATAATAATAATCTGCTTGATCATCAGGACGCAAAGGAGTTATTGCTCGACTGCACTTACGACACACATCCTGTTTGCGCGAGAACGACTGAGCAAGCGCTGTGTTCACTCCACCGTTGCGACTGTCTAGCACCTGAGCATGCGCGCACGCCGTGTCGCATCACGTGGCACAGCCCTACAAAGCTCCGACGATTTGCGTCCCGTTACACAGCTGCTGCATGCGAAAGGCAGCTGCCGCTTCGCGTTTGAGGCTCCATCTAGACGACGTTCGCTGTACTGGACTCGCCAAATTCGTCGTTGACACAAACGCATAACTGAGAGACATCGGAGCGATGCCTAACTTATCCAGTGAAATACGATTATAACGAACTCGGACACCACGTGTGTTGTACTACAGGGCTAAGCCAAATAGTACTATGTCACCACAACGCTCCACAGGAAGTCTTTTTTAATGCGTGCGGTATGACATATATTTCCTTCAGTGGTCTATTATAATTACTTTTTATACGTGTAATCAGACCTCGGTGTTGTTCCTTGACACGTTAAATAAATTATTGATTGGTTGGTTTTCTTCAAAGCAGATTTGCTATGATTGAAATTGCTGTAAATTGCTGTATGTTGCATTTTATTGTAATTGCCGCTGTTGACTGTTCTGTACAAAGGTAGCCGTGGGCCTTTGTCAAGCTGCCTCTACGAAGAGCAGCTTTTACCTACAGCTTCCTTCATCAGTGTGATGATGAAAAATAAACATTATTATTATTATTATTATTATTATTATTATTATTATTATTATTATTATTATTATTATTATTATTATTATTATTATTATTATTATTATTATTATTATTATTATTATTATTATTTCTGGGGTTTTACGTGCCAAAACCAGTTCTGATTATGAGGCAGTTCTGATTACTATTATATTAACTGCATTCAAGAAGACACCAGTAGGTGGCGCCGGCTAAAATATACCATGTGTTACAGATCCGTGCGTATACTCTACTAAAGGTAACAGACATATAGGTTACTAAGTAACCCTTAAAATAGAGGTATACTAGGATTTGAAAATGTGCGCCTATAGTAAGAGTTACCCAGCTTAGGGTGTATACTCCTCTTATTTGACATAATAATTGTACTCAGAATGATCATAACAGACACAGCGATTAGTTTTACAAAGTGAGAAAATCTAGCCATCACCAATATACCGCGACAGTCTCTCAAACGTATATTTTGGCTCAACAGTAAAAAAAAATGCCCAGTCGCTGTCCTCAGAACTTGCCATTATTGTTTGCCCTATAGAGCTCAGAGCATGACCGAACATGACGCAAGCGGTACAGCGCATACTGGGGGGAGGGGATTGTGATTGTATAGAACAGTAAATTTCGCGAGAAAAAAAAATGCGTAGCTTGCACTGGAGGCGCAATGCTAAAGACACAGCGTAGCTGATGGGCACCCACCTAGCTAGTCCTAGCTTTTGGGCTAGGCTAATCGCTACTAAGTCATCCCCATCATTTTACGGAATTTATTGATTATTGATCGATTATTTATTAGCTATTGATTGGCTACCGATTGGCTATCGCAAGGTACTGGCTACGTATTTGGGCTAGGCTAAGCGCTACCAAGTCATCCCCAGCATTTTCCGGAATTTATTTATTATTGATCGATTATCGATTAGCTATTGATTGGCTATCAATTGGCTATTGATGACTGACTAAGCTTAAGTAGTTCCAACCATGCTTAGCTAGAATTACCCAGGCTCGGCTTCACTAGTTCACAGTGGTGTGTGCCATTGCGCTTGGACTCTGCCCTACCGCCAGGATCGGCCCACATTTTTTGTGGACGATTAACGGAATAACGGCCGGCTTAAACAGCTCCGCTGTTAAAACAATGAAATAAAATATGCGAAGAAACAAACAAAAATCAACAAAAGCCTGTGCAGGTTCTCACCACTGTTTGTATGTTTGCTTATTTGTTTGTGGACTTAATGGTAATGAGATGGTCGATGCTGAAGCAAAGCGCGCCCTCAGCAATGGCCTGCAAACTGTTGTGCCGTTCTCTAGACCGGACATCACGTGCCTCCTGTCGGAATTAATGAGGAGTGCGACGAGAAGATACTGGGCCCAGCCAGACGCTCGTCACGTCCGCCTTAAAATGCTGGATCCCGCTATGCACGTTTCTGTTCTGCGTGGAATTCCACGCCCTCATGCCTGTCTGAAACACAGACTACGATTAGGCGTCACTTTCACGCCCAAATACTTGCACATCATTGGACTGGCAGACTCCCCGGACTGTTCAGCACGTGGTGTTGTTGAGACTATATAGACCATGTGTTCGTGGTGTGCCCTGTGTATGCGCGCGAAAGACTGACACTTGAGGCATTTTGCCTCAAGCTACCTTGAGGCATTTTGACAATAGACCACTGTCGGAGGACCTACTGCTAGCCGCATGGCCAGAGAGTTGGCAGACGATAGAGGCAATGCGTGCTCTCACGATTTTTTTAGGCGGCACGGGCCTGGACTCGTGCTTGTGATGGTACCATTTATGCGTTGTTTTCTTTCCCCTCGTGTCTCCCATCATCATCCGCCATTGTGACCCTCTTTGTTCCCCTCTTCGCCTTCCCTTACATAGAGTAGCAGGCCAGATACTCCATTTTCCGGCCGACCTCTCTGCATTTTCAATCAATAAACTTCTTCTTGTTTTGTTTTTTTTTTCTGCTCAGGCAAAGTATATATGAATGCACTAAGATACATTACAGCCACGAACGGAAAGTGTCATTTGACGACGCTGATGTTCATAAATGGCCATGATTAGCTTCCTGGCGCTGGATGGCGCTGTGGCCACTGGCTGAGCCTGATACAGATTACGACACACGTAATAAATTACATGTGTTGGCACCTAAAAATTGAGCAATTAACTTTTCTCTTTTATTGCAGTGGTGTTATTTAAAATATCAAGTCTGTGTAACAAATTTCTTCAATAATAATAATTTCCTTTATAAAAACGCGAACTTTTAATTGTGCTTGAAAGAGATAAAGGGAAATTCGATCTTTAGTGTTTTAAATAGTCCACAAAAAAGAAAGAAAGAAAGAAGAAGAGCTGTTATGTGCGTAAGCAGTGTGCTTTACTATTTTTAACTAAAATATTATGTTTAGAAGTTTTAATTAAAGTACTTCAGATTGTATTCACATACGGCCCAATTTGCGTTCCGAAAAAGGGGAGCCGGGGGCGCAAGAACACAGCTGCACTTACTTTATGTTGTTGGCTTGCTGCCTCAATAAATATTATAAGCGGTCAAAGCGAAGAGGGGGGGGGGGGGGGGCAGTTTTATCTGTCTTTTGTTTTACAGCGATGGTACATGTAAGAAATCAGCAATCAATGTGTGCACACTCGATATTGACGAAATACTGAATATACCTAACCAATATATGTGTGAATTATGTCGTTCATTCTAACTTAAATACGTGCTTCAATGTTTGCCACGCTTGTTATACGAACTTAAAATATGCCAAGTTAGCGTTGGTAATATGCTATACTCTAAAGCTCAGAGCAGCGTTGTACTCCTGTCACCCGGAATACATGTAAATATCGCTTTAGTTAAGTGGCTTAAAGTAAATGAGCTACGTTAGAACTCGCAGTTCGATAAAACAGCCCTTCAGTAACTTTCACCTTCGTCCACTAGTCGGCGACTTAAGTTACGCTGGGTGAACAATACGAGCATATACGTGTTTCGCGTTTAAGATATTGCGGTATGTTCTCGACTAGCTGCAGGGATTTGTTGAAGCGCACGAAACTATCAGCAACAGCGCTTTCTGTCTTCCTTACTTGTAACAGAGACCAAGGTATGTATGTATGCAAGTAGTATGTATGTATGCATATGTATGTCTCCTTCACGGCTGACATCAAGCCCGGGGCTTGCCGTCTGTTGCTTGCATGCGCAGTAACACAACCCAGTGTGCGTGTATAGCCGTGGTTCATGGATTGAAGTTCGTGTGCGAGTCGCCTGGCGTCGTCAGTGCAAAGGTACTAACACGTCGCACTCGGCTTGCTGGTTTTTCATCATGCGATACCAGCGCTAGAGAATGGGACACGAGACAAAGGCGACACAACATGACGTTGCTGTTGATGCCAGCGCCGTGTTGCGTGTGTCGCTTTCGTATCGTGTTCCGTTCCAGCGCTGGTATATCGCGCAGTGTGGAAGAGCCTTACATCTTTGGGATCGTTTAAGAACGTCGCCTTTTGATGGTGGTAGGTATACCCGTAAATAGCTTCGCATTTAAAAAAAAAATAGAAGAACGATTTCTACGCATAACATAAACACATGGACGACATGCACTACGGCGCCTACAGCGGTGCCTTCAGCGACTGCATGACCAAGTTGCATGGCCATGACTGCACGCCTCTACGCGTTCTCTGTTTGGCTCGACCGGGCCTTTTGTTTTGTCCGCTTGGAAACTGAAAAAAACGGATACAATTCCGTGTCAAGGTGCCCACGTGACGCGCTCTATTTCGCTAGCGAATGCACTGTCCTCCTGTCTGTCACCATGCGTGGTTTCTTTCTCCGTCGTTCCTTTTTCTTTTTTTCACTGTATATATGCGCCGCTTGTTTCCGCTTCAACAAAGCGAAGCCGTGTGTGGTTGGCTGCTCGCTCCTGACAGGACGCACCTGTGAGGACAAAACGCCGCGGATTCGCTCTGCAAACAATATACTCTCGACCCAGCGAAATAACCACGACCTGCGTGATCCCACAGAAAGGCACGTGACGATCGACATATGCATGCGCACATGTCATAATGCAAGCGTAGTGCGCACATTCCATCACACGCACACACAATATGATCAACAACGATTATCATGTCGGAGAAATAGGTCTTCCCCACCTTCGTTCTAACATTTGCGAAACTATAGCCACAGGACAAATGTCTCAAAAACTGGCGTGCTAATTAAGTAAAGCGAAAAAGTGAATGAATTAAGGCTAAATAATCCACGTCTGGACATCTACGGATCGCTAGATCATCGGGTATAGGCAATTAGACTAAGATGTGTCCCGAATGACTGATTCCATGGTTTGCATGCCTCTGTTTCCCGAGGAATGGTCACACCAGCTAACCGGATCTTGATGCGAAGTTTCACAAACATTACGATGATTCAGGACGCGTGCAATACATAGGTCCGGGGTTGGTATAAGTGTATAGCTCATGCATGGTCTGGGCAGACACGTCTCCATGAAGACGTGTCTTGAAAGTTAATCAAGTTTTGTAGCAAATACATTGTCGTTTAATGAATCTCCCGCCGCGTCTGCCGTCAATTTTCTTTTTCTCCCCGTCCTTCTATGGTAAATGCAACATGCTATATATATATATAGTACAAGTGACATCACTCCAGCGCTCGCTACTGACGGCAACAGCAGGAATAGCGGCTGACTGACTGCGCTAAGGGACTCGCTTCATCACGCAACTCATCGCATCCGATACGCTTGACGCAGCGAACACCAAAACATACAGCTTTCGCTTCAGCGCCGATATATGATACATGGAGCTCACGCTCAGTCGCGCATATATAGTATGCTATAGGCGTGCCGCCGCCCGCCACGCAAATCTCTCTAGTTTTCACTAAAGAGCCTCTATCTCTCTGTCACTTGGTGCAATACGTACACTGCTGCAATCTATTCGCTGCCCCCCCCCCAATCTCGCCGACGTTTCTTTAAGAGGCGCCCATGCACATTCGTGCGCGAGGCCGACGCGCAATACCGAGTAGGCGTTCTCCACAGACCACGGTATAGCGCCAACGCAACAACCGCTGCCCCTCACGCTAGTTATTTATCTGCTGGCTGTCCCCGTCGGTGGTACGCATTAAAGCAACGACGTTATCGCATATAGAACCGCAATCTTTGTCCCGCCGTCTGAAGGACACCATATATAGTGTATACGGTAGGCATCCAACCGCTTCGAGTACACGTTAAAGGGCGTAGGAAAAGCCGTGTCCGTAAAAAAGAAAGAATGAAGCGCATAAAAACGTTGCGTCCGCGTGCCCGCTTTAGCTGCCAAGGAGGAGCGGTGCGCGCAATGCGTGGAACGCGCGCCGAGTTCTTTCCTTGAAGCCCGTGCATGGGTCGGATGGCGCACCGTTAAAAATGTCACGCTGACGTCTACTTTCACAAAGGGTACATAAGCAGGCGAGGCATTCACTCACGGGCGTCAGCATTTACGGAGACGTTTGGCGCCAACGTGCTGAGCGCGCAATACTATATAGATGTCGCTGCTGTTGTATACGTTAAACAGCTGCCGCTATAAGCTCCGTCGTCTATATTTCACTCTTCGTTCAAGTGAAACATAGCAAAAGATGTATCGTATGCTAGGAGGATGGTAATATTTAAAAAAAATTACTATTGTGTCTACCAGAGAAGATTGACGAGTACGCAGATGCGAAGAGCGACTACACATTCGGGGAGTAACAGCACTCTCATGCACGGAAAACTATATACAGTTTAGCTTAAGCATTCTCAGGCGTTCGCGTTAAGGAAGGGTGCCGTGTGGCGAACTTTGATGCAGAACAGCGATGTTTGCCGACGGGGTTCGTCGACCGAGCTCAATCGAAAACGCACGTCGCCGCCGAAACGCGTCGTCTGCTGCACCCTCCCGCACCGCTGTGTCAACCACGCTGCCACGCTGCGTCGCGCAGAGACCCAGCGCGAACCGCTAAGTCAACTCTCACCTGGATAGGTGCCTGCTCCAGCAGCCGGCGGACGACCATGACGGTAAAGTCCAGAGCGAGGAATTTCTTCAGCGTCGAAGTAACGCGACGCGTAGCGTCGCCATGGCATCGAATTCGGCTGCGTCGTCGCTGCGCGACTGGAGAGCAAGCGTGCGTGCGAGCTGCCGAGAGGGCGCCTATTCGCGCAGCGCGACCGACCGACCAAGGCTGGCTGCAGCCAGCGCCTCGCACCTGTGGAGCAGGAAGTGCCTGCGTGCGCGTGAGTCGGCGAGGCTTTGTGTGCGTGCGAGTGTGCGTGCAGCGACCTTGCCTGGCTGCGCGTAAGGATAAAAAAGAGGAGCGTAAAAAAAAATAGCCCCGCTGCTGCCCACACTGCGATGGAACCTCTGGCGAGGGCGTCCGACGGGAAAGGGCCCGCGTCGCCGTTCGCCGTCGGCTACACTAGGCCTAACGGTGTGAGCCGCGCACGTAACTCGTCTGCGAACGTCGGCTTTCTTTCTGCTTATTTCAAGCGGTTTTCTCCCGTTCCTCGACACGGCCGGCAGTCGTTTGCAAAACACCAAACGCAAAAGGAACAAAAGTAACGTCAGCCATAGGCCTTTCTTTTTTTTCTTCTTATCTCCTGTATTGAAGAGATAGGTTACGAGACGTCGTCCAGGCAAGGGCGAGCTACAAGCTGCTTGTTTTCGCTGGACGATCAACGCGCCTGCAGTGGCTTCGCGGTTTTCGGGAGCGCGCGGAGGTACCACGTGCTGCCGCAAGCCCAGCCTACTGGAGTAGCCAACGCCATTACCACAGGAGGCGTGGCCGTGGCCGTCAGAGGCAATTTCCTCCGAACCGGCATTCGGGGTCGTAGATGCTATATAGTCGATTTTATGTATATTTAGTTCGCTGCTGAAGCGTTCAGAATGGTGCGTCATGCACGCTGAGTAAGCGTACCGCTTTCTTTTCTTTCTTTTTCCGTGGTATAATTGCGTAACACCGCTCTCGGAAACTCCCCTTCCGATTGCAAAAAGCATCTATTGCTTATTAGGTGATGCAAACCTGGGGACTTTGGCCCCTCAATAGCCAGCTATGCGACGATCATAAAAAAGAAAACCAAATGGCTGAGAAAGCCTAAGATGCAGAGGGACAAGCAGTATCTGTTTCCGTGCGCCCGTAAAGAGAAATAGGCCAACGGTGGCGCAGACCGGCAGAAACAGAAGGAATCGAGAGAGAGAAGCTTTAATGACATTGCATTGTGTCTATAGTTGAAATAAGACCGGCCTGCAAATGGATAGCCTGAGTAAGCGGCATTGCTTGTCCATAAATAGTCCCAAGAAAATTAAATATAGTTCATCCAAATGAACTAATGTTTGTATGAGTGTACGAATGAAACCCTGTTTCTATGAATAAACAGATAAAAATTGTGCGTTCTTTTTGAAACTTGTTCTGCACATAGGCTGATTTTTCCCAACCGACTCCGCCAGAGCTGAAAACTGGTCTGGACATTGTCCAATTGCTCCATAATGACGAATTCGCCATCTTGTTAGCTGTGATTGGCTCGCATGGCTGCTACGGCCTCTGATTATATGGTTCAAAACGCCGACATGGCGGAACTTGACTGTGTCCAGAATGGTGCTCCCAATAAACCTAACTGGTCACGCCATGGATGTAGGCATTCCTGCCTCCGCGGTGTACCTATAGCGCAGTCATCCACACGTATCGTAGAACTTTTCCGTGTCACGCACGCTGCTTAAATACAAAGATTATTTGCGTCGTCAGAACAGCGAATCAAACGCACGCAACACGAACGTAACGAAGAAGGTACGCTCGGCACAATGCTAACTAACGACTGCTGTTCATTGCTGCATCAAGTGGTTCGATGTTGGAAATAGAAAAATAAAACACGTAAAAGCAAATGCACATGGAACTGTTGACACCGTCAAAAATTAAATAAAAAAAAAACGTTCGTGTTCTGAGGCACACTGGGCACCCCCCCCCCCCCCCCTCCGCAATTTCAGGGTTAGTATGCGGCCTGCCCAGCCCCCTCCCCCTCTTCCCTGTCCCGGTCGAGTGCATGGCCTCCTACACACACACAAAAAAAAAAAAAAAAAAAAAAAAAATCCGACTAAGCCTCTGCTGCGCTAGCTGGCCCTTATGCTGAGTTGGGTATGACAAAAGTACGACTGCTCACTGACATGCAAATACGAGTATAATGTCACAATCGATAAGCGAGGCTTACAGCTGAAACTTGATTTTCGGCTTATCACACTACCCAGGCATCACGGGGCCATGTACGTCGCCGTGAAATTTCCGGTACATGCAGACTATCTCCGGAACTGGAACTATACTATGTACATGTATATTTCGTTTAAATTGCGAGCGAGAAACAGGGCATGCAAAGAGCCACTGAAAGCATCGCTTTCGATTAATAACATCGTCGAACGTTGGAAGCATTCGGGACGTATTTTCTGCAGTCATTCGACCAGTATCAGGGCCAGCCCGATTTCCCCGTAGCGAGTGGAGATAGATGTAGACGCCCGCCGAATTATGGGCCTTCTTCAAACCTGAACCCACTTCTGCCTTTCCTTTTGCCCCGAAATCTTTGGACAAGAACTACGGTCGTGACCCTGGTCATCATCATCGTTTTCTTCAGTCTTTCCTGGATCAAAGGTACCCGAAAAGCGGGCAGCCGGACAATGGCTCGAGCGATGGAGAAGACACGCACTGAGAACGTCATTGAGTGAGAAAAACTTTATTTCGGATCAAAGAACTATTCGACTGAAATATATCATTGAAACCAGTACATGCAAACCACACAGAAGACTTGCTTGCTTTTTTTTTTTTTTTTTTCTCAATCACGGAACTAGAGTCTCGTCGATAGTGCTCATACCCTGCGTGTATAGTGCGGTACGTTTGGGCGTGCCTTTCTCTCCTTTCCTCCCTCTCCCCTTCCTTTTTTTCCCTCTCCTTTCTCTTCCACTTTCTTATATCTCTTCTCTATCTTCAAACGAGTTAGCGATGGTGAAAACTGAAAAGACGGTTGCTGGCCCGCTTCTCTTTCTCCCCGCTGACACGTTTATATATGTTTACATGCTCATTAATAATAAAAAAAATATAAGGAGCAGACACAAACACACACCCTCCAAAGAAATATGTGCGTGGGTTCAATCTTTATATTGCAAATTTCGTTAATTTTCGCCCGACACTGCGGTGATCATATGGAACAACGAACTCGACTACGCTTAATGTAGCCTGAAAAGGTTAAATGTCCACTGAAAAGATCTTTCTCTACACTTTTCTGCACTGAGAAGTGTATACAATCCAAGTGCCCTCAACGTTTCGCGGCTGCGCCTCGGCGCGACCAGGAAAGAAGCCCCGTTTCAACCATTTAGCTGCTTTTCGTACCCGCGCTTAACTCAGCCCGGCTTGCGCTCCTTCCTCGTATACGCCGTGGTGCTTCGCAACGGTCATTCGCGAAATGCGTTCACCGGGGTGCACCGCTCGCTCACTCGGGCGTGCGTGTATACGGAGTAGTCGTTGCGAAATTGTGCTCGCATTGCGGGTGATATGTTTTGCTGCGTTAGGACGGGGCGCGCACGTGCCTTGGCCCGGGCGAGAGAGGCACAGAGAGCGGCGCCAAGTGCTAACAGGACACGGTGAGACGATTCGTGAATATGGAGTACTACTGGCGCTAATTATACGAAGTGACAGTTAAGCCGCATAACCTAATCACTTCGAGTCACCGCCGCGTGGTGGCTTAGTGGCCACAGCGTTCTGCTAGCATAAAATCGAAGGTTCGATTCCCTGCCGCAGTGGCCGCGTTACTAGAAGAAGTGATAACTCAAAAAAGAAAAACAAAAAGAAAGAAAAGAAGAAAACGCGCTTATATGTACCCCGCTTTGATGTGCGTTTAAAGAAACACGGTTGATTTAAATCCGGAGCCCTCAACTATAACGTTTCTCACGGACCCCTTGTAGCGTTGGGACGCTTAACACAATCAAATTTCCTCAATAATTCTGCCCGCCCCACTTCACAGACATGAATAGCCACAAAAGGGAAACGGGCGAAGTCACGACGCAAAAGCGCAGAAGTTTGGGGTTTGGGTTACGCGAAGCCGCTATAGAGGACGTTATTTCTAAAACTCCCTCAGGAACATGGATGACGAGAAATGGGCAATTATAGTGCACAATTATTGGTAATTCAGAAGCGTGGACACGGAATGGAGGAAGCGGTCAAGAACCTTGGCAACCAAGTGCAGGGTAATTGGAAGTGTAAATAGACAACGCGGAGTCATCAAAAAGAAAGTGAGACAAACGGAGACGGCGTAATTTGGATCCATATAGAATGGAAACAAAAAAGAGCGTGGAGATTTACAAATACGGCAAGAAATAAATCAGGAGGGAAAATCTGTACGCAACAACGTAAAGGGTAGTGCCTTTGAAGCCCGAACTGGCCTGCCTGAGCACAGAAACATATCGGAGCAAACATTTGCAACAGGATGAGACATGTGCCATGCTCAGCAAAAGTCGCCCAACAAGAACCGCAGGGAATGCCCACCTTCCTGAGGCAGTGGGATTCAACGTGGATGGAAGCATTATTTCGTTAGCGGCCGAGATAAGCAAGATACGTTTAGAGTATCGGTGGAGGAAAGCAAGGGAGGTATTGATAGAGCTGGGGTTGTTAAATGCATAGGTAACTGCATAAAATATAGAGATAGAGAGTTTAACGAGGAGAGAAAAGAGCAAGGAAAAATAGGTAATATGCTAGACTTGGATAGATGTAGTAAAACCTGATCAGCTCAGCCGAATTGGGTGACGACAAGTAGTTTCGAAGGGGTGCCAATAATGATCACCTAAAACACGGGAGAATATCAACAAGGTTTCATCATTATACAGGGTGTCCCAGCTATCACGCAGCACGATTTTTAAAAAGGCGAACGGCGTTACGCGAACCAAACCTAGTGCGTATTGTTTCCAGTGCAGTGGAGTAGCCGCCAGTAATATTTTATTAAGTATCGTAACAGCGCAAACAATACAGGGACAAAAGGAAGGAAAGACGACAACACGGCGCTGTGTTGTCGTCTTGTTTGCGCTGTTACGATACTTAAGATGAATCCCAACCAACTGGCCCAACTTGCCGTCTTGTTGCAGTAATTTTTTCGTTACTGAGATTTAATTAGCTAATTGTAATTAATTATCTAACTCGAGAAGTACTGTACTAATTATCAAAGTGTCAATGCGAAGATTGTAGAGCGACATGAAAAACTCCCGATACAGCTTTCTGTTGCTCAATACCTGCTGCATAAATGTGTTTTGCCGAGTGCGAAAGAAACCCGCGAATACACACAGAATTGCCGCGCGAAGGGCCGCTCGAGGCACTATATTGGTCCCTCTCGGCATACCGAGAGGGACCAATAATCGAAGTGCTTCGTAAATGCTTGCGAGCATGCTGTTAGCAAAAGTGTGCTTTCTCAGGGAGCACGTAGACGCCCGCTGCTGCGTTCGTGTAAGCTGTGGCACCATCTGCACATTCTTGTACTGCGTAATCGTTTACATCGGCGGATGTCACCAGTCATAGCTTTTCTTCAGCAACGCAATTTGCATGCACGAAGGGCCATATGTACTGCATATACTCTAACAGCGCCGCGCACAAAATGGATAAGCGGCACGAGATGGAGTCTGAGCAAGATTTCAACTATAGATATAGAAATTAGTGCATGCAGATCACGTCTATCTCACTCTGAACTCGAGATCATCACACGAGATCACAGCTTACGCCGCTTTATTTTACCAGCTGGCGTATCGATTCCGCATCGAAGTTAAACGAAAGGACAAAATGTCTTCCTCGAAACTATCATTCCGTTTTGACAGTATGAGAAAACGCGCACACCTGCGCAGCCTTGGGATGCAAAAATCGGCCTGCTGCGCGTGGGGAAAAACGTAATAAGAAATTAGAATAATAAAAATGAACAGAACGCTCTGTGGTATGCATGTTAACGAGACGAAATACAGTTCATCGAAGCATTTTGCGAAACTATATATGCGGCGAAATTAATGCAACCGCTCACCTTCCCGCGGCTGTGTATACTGCTGTTCAAAACTGTCCATCGCCCTTGCCTTCAGAAATAAACGTTCAGAAAACGCAGAAAGCGCGGAAAAATGTTTTTTTTTTTTTTTTTTTTTTGCCTACACACAAACATAAGGCGTTGATATACTTTATTCGATATCTCAGAGCCGTGATCGCCCGTGTCATGACCCATTGACACTCACAAGTAATTGCACCATAGACTGATAAACGAGGCCAGTCGCTGTGCCTCGCAGTCACAGAAAGACGGAACAGCGCGCCCCTCACAGTAGCGAGTCTGATAGGTGCGTTGTGCACGACTATATCTTATAGTTGAAAGTGCGTCATGCCTACACCGCGTACCCTCCTAAAGAAGTTTGCACCCTTTGGAGCTTATCTTGTCCCGCAACGATAATCGTCATCTGCCTTGCCTGCATTTCTCTTTTTGAAAACCGTGCGCTCGCCACTTCCCTGTCGAGAATGCTTGTCACGCTGATTACGCACATGCCGTTCGTGGCCTGAAAGTACGGGGCGCGCAGCGTTAAAGAAAGGAAAGGCGCGCAAGATAGATGACGATTATCGTTGTGGGATAAGCCCCAAAGGGTGCAAGCTTTTTAAAGAGTGTAATCGCCATCTAGCCCGCATTTTCCTTTCTTTAACGCTGCGAGCCCACTTCAAGGTCACGAACGGCATGCGTGTTATCAGCGTGACATAGCATTCTCGACAGGAAGGTAGCGAGAGCAGAGTTTTTGAGAAAGGACATGCAAGCAAGGCAGATGTGGGACAAGATAAGCCCCAAAGGGAGGAAACCTTTTTAAGAGTGTATCATCACCTTTATATTCTGTGTGCCCGGCCTAGCCCGGCCTTGCCGTGACATTCGGACTACTGCTGATAGGAATGTCGTGCAGTAACGTGCAGCTGCCTTCGAAAGTCTGCTTTCGTAGCGCTGCTTGGAAATTGAAGAGCCGCTGACACATTTGGAGTATACGGAACATTTAGTGCTGCGAATATTTATATCGACTACGACTTATAGTGACGGCCAATATGCAAATTGAGCACCACTCGAGCCGGGCCGAGCAGGTTTATATACTTTCGGAAAGTAGTTAACCTAGGCATGAGAGAGAAATAACACGTGCTTTAAGTTTAAATGAGAACTGCACGAGCCGTTGCTGGTCCACCAGTCACAGACTCAGATCTGTATAACCTGGAAGACACGCCGCTTGCATACGAAATCACACAGACAATGTCAACCAGCTTTCAGTCAAGCTCCGCAGCCCTCAGTTATCAGAGGACGAAGAGTCCCCCGGTGAAACTGAGGTTACTGGCGACGAGACAGCGAAAAACCGCGAGTAGAATGGCGATGACAGTGACGAAGGGACGAATGAGTGAATCCGCTGCGCCGAAGACGATGAATGTTGTAATAAGCGATTGTTCTTGTCTTTAGAAGCATGGAAAGTATGTGATGTGCAGGAAATGTCGAACGTCAACGGTAACTTTCAGCAGCGCAGCAAAAAATCACTTCGTTTGCTAAGCCCTAGCTTTTGTCCAGCAAGTACGTCGAACAGCCATGGCCAGTGGAGTCCTGGAATGAGGACGCCACCCACTCGACCTCAAGAGCAACGACCTCGATGGTCCAAATAAATTTTCTCTCTCTTGTTTCATATATGCATGTATACTGGTGGTCCCACGGAACTTGCGTCAAATTTTAAAAATATGCACGTACCACGTAAATGTCGTCTGCCGTCGCTTGGGGCAAGTCAGAGTATTTGTTGTGTATTTCGCCTCATTACATAATTATTTATTATTAACTTATCAGCTGCTCAATATTATATTCAGAGCAAAAGTGTTAATGAGAAAATTGTGGGCCATCCTGAAAAATTCCCCATATTCAGCTTTCTGTTGGTGAATACGTGCTACATAAACGCTCCCCCCCCCCCCCTCCATGACTGAAAGAAAGCCCGCGAAATACGAAGAAGTGCCGCGCAATTACTCGCGCCGCATATATATATATATATATATATATATATATATATATATATATATATATATATATATATATATTACAATTTTGGCAGAGGTTATATGGGATACATGATATATGGTAGACTACAAGTCCTACAGAAAAAGCCGGCACACCGCTGATCACCAGGCATGGTGCATGCGGCACAAACGGTTCGCACGATCTGCCAGACATGACCTGCGGGATGACGAGCTGACAATAGTCCTTCCGCCGTACAATGCCGCTGAGTCATGCTTTGTCCAGACACGTCTTTCGCTGCATGATTACTAGGCGACCTGAGAGTATAAATGGCACGTCAGTTGGCCACAAGTAAAAACAAGAAATGCACCTGCTTGGTGCATACGCATTTAATTGTCGTCGCCAAAAACGCTTCGGTCGATATTGCACTGCGGGGGAAACTAACGGGAACACGTTACGGACATGGCAACGAAAACCGACACTCAATACGCTTCATACGTTTATTTGCAAGCAGTCTCTATCCTTGAAAGAAGAGTACGTCTACGCGGCGCGCGCGGGAATAGTATCAAGCCTCGTTCTGTTTGTAAGGATGACGAAACACTAACATCGCTAACATGTCGAATAGCAGCGAAGCGCATCGAGCGAGGTACGCCTTTCGCGGCATTCCGAGCAGTTCGGGTAGTATAGTACGGCCGCTTACTTGCCTGGTGAAGAGGGTGAGCGCAAAAACATATATATGACACAGACATTTAGGCAGTGTTGCGCACCGACTGCCGTCTCTGTTCGTGTTTGCGCAGCAATTACAACCGCGTATAAGGATCGAATACGCGATCCCCCATCATTCATTGGGCGGCAGATCAATCAGATTCGCGGATGCTCGCGCCTGTGCCCGGGAAAGCAACGGTGTCACTCCCGCAATGAGGTCTAGGTCAATGAGCCGCTGATGTCCGACTAGATTGATGCGGTATAAGCGCAATCGGCCAAGGAAAAAGAACAAATTGGCCAGTCGTCAATTATTGTTAAAAAATAATCGAGTCGGCTGTATCAGGGACGCAGTCGCGGTGTGACACGTGAAACGTCTTGCGCGTGCTGCAGAGGGCGTATGGGCCCAACACACTCCAAGAAAAGCTTGCACCCCTTGGGGCTTATCTTATCCCACAACGATAATCGTCATCTGTCTCGCGCATTTGCGTTCTTTAACGCTACGCGTCCGCTACTTCCAGGTCACGAACGGCGTGCGCGTTATCAGCGTGACATAGCATTCTTGATAGGAAAGTAGCGAGCGCGGAGTTGCACAAGCAAGGCAGCTGACGGTTATCGTTGTCGGATAGGATAAGCCCTAGGGTGCAAACGTGTTTAAGTGTGCATTCTTTAAAAAAAAAATTTTTTTTGGATTAACTCCGGCAGTGTTTTTAAAAATTGCATGCCAATTGTCATAGCAGACATAGCTAGATCTGACTTCTGAGGGCGCAAAGAACTGCTGTGTTCTATTTTTCCAGGGGTTTTCCTTTGTTCAAGGACCTCGCTTTGTTCCGCTTCCTAGTTTACACCGATACATTAAGTCCCGGTAATTCTAACTTTCATTTGAACGGATAACTGCATTTTGGGCCCTATCACGTTGGCAGACATTTATATGGTGAAAAGTTGCCGAGACCACGCACTGAATCGTGAACACGAAGCCTTCCTGATCCAGCAAGACAAAATGGCGCATTACGAGAAGAGATGCGCTGCAGCTTTCAGTGATGAGTCAGAGCGCGTCCTCGACCAAGCCCAGCGAGCCGCTAAGGCCAGTGGAGCCCTGGACTGAGGGCCCCACCCACTCAACCTTCAATCCCCTTCATGGAATAAACGTTTACTACTACTTCAGCCACACAGAGAGAGAGAGAGAAAATAAGAGGACACCTAAGCAATCGTTGTGCGTTGTGAATGCGAAAGCATTAATGCCCAACTGAACGGCGCTGAGCGGTCCTTCGAGTTTTGCACTGAGAGTAATGTACAGTCTGTTTCACACCTAGGGGAAAACTCGAAGCGCCTTGCAAGGCGCTCCGCGAGTTTTCCCCTAAGTGTGAAACAGACTGTACCATAACGGTACGTGCTGCCCGAGACAGCAAGCAGCAGTAGCCTGCGTTGTAGCAGCAAAGCAGCAGTAGCCTGCGTTGCCATCGCCGCATGCCACCGACGCGGCGATGCCCTCTCCCCTCACGCAACACCTGACGCAGCAGGTGTTCCTTTTTGCCCAATCCACTCCGTCAAGGCGCAGCTCGTGACGTGGTGTTGCAGCCAATGGCAATGCGAGTTTAGGAGCCGTTTCGTTGCTACAGACGACAGACGCCGGCTTTTTCGCTCAATGGGCCATTTGATGCTTTCGCATGAAAACCTAACATTTTAACGTCTCCTAGTCCGAGTCATTGGAGGCGCTCACATTCCCAGCGAGCGGCGAAGCCATACTAGCCTCTTTTATGTGGTTGATGTGTGCCCTGAGGAGTGGCCATTCATGGTGTCAGAGTTCTGGGCGTGGAGCAGTCTAGCTTTCCCAGGAGTGGAGATAGGAATGTGGGATTTGATAAAGGTTAACCATGTGGGCACACATGGAAGTTTGATTTAGCATTAGTATGTGTTGAATCACAAGACAGGATGTGCTCAACCTTGTACCACAATTTTTCTAAATGATTTCTAAACCGTGTTTTCGATGATAAGCAGCCATTATGTCAATTCAAAGCAGGTTTTTTTCCCCATGGATGTAGCTGGGGTAGAGCGCTTCGGCATTCACACCTAAACAACCGAGACCGCTTAATGCTTTAGGGAATCCTCATGCATACCTGCATCGCCAATGGATACATTAACTAACCACAGCTGACATGGTCATACGTACACGATTCATTATCAACCTAATTATGGTTACAGTGCAGGTTCCTTTGCGTGCATCAGTCTCAATCGACACAAACTTATCCAGGCACCTTGTTCCTTTCCATTTGCATTTCAACAATTTTTTTTATGGTTTAATGACATCGACTTCATGACCACTGCGTTGCCAAAAAATCTGCGGCGAGGCCTCTACTCGAGTGCTTCAAGCACCATTTCTGCCATATTGAAATTCTGACCACCAAAATACACACAACTTGCTGTACATTCAGGCTGCAGTAATCATTCATTTGAAAGCATGAAAATCTTAATGAAAATTGTTTTAACGTTACAGCATACATATACATAGCCAATGCTCTGCTTTTGTCTGCTTTACTGCTCGTTCCCCTCTTGTTGGGGAGTTCCTGCTGCTACCTGTTGTTGGTTTAAATATAATCATCCTGCCACAAGTGTTGTGCATCAATCATCAGTCTTACCTTCATGCTCTGTTCTCATTTTCCTTAACCTAAAATACTTCAGACAATTCAGGTGGAGTTGCATGACCCTTGCCTCACTCACCACATGGGTATGCTACAAGGTACATTTGCAACACAGGAGGATCAGTTGTCAAATATCAGCTATGTGAAATGCTCACATGGCACTCTAAACCTTAAACCACATGACCACTTTATTTAATCACTGTCATTGTCAGGCCTGGGGACAATTTTGGTCATATAAATTGGTGGGTCCCTGCTGATTGTGGAAATAGCAAAACTAGTGCTACACCGAACATGTGACAAATGCTTGGCCACTGGGTAATTTCTGTGGTACAATTGGCAGCCCTCTTTCAACATAAATTATGCAGCATCTGAGCACAAAATGAATGAACCGCTTAAAATGTGGCTACAAGCTCAAATTGTGGCTTCATTACCCCAATCCTTCCCAGCATTACTACGAGCACGTAATGTTTCACAGACTGTTAAGTGAGTACAAATAGGGTCCTTTGTTCTCGGGTAAACTTCTATAAATCCCAATTTTTGTACACTAAACAAAATTTATGAAAATCGGGCTAAACCCAATTTCTCACCGAAGTTTGCCCTTTTTCAAAGGATAATATTATATGCAAGTCTTACAAAACTAATGAACGCTGCCCCCCTATTGTTAGCAAGTAGTCAAGATATGTCATAATAATGTTAAAATATGAATATGATATCGGTTAACTCAAGTGCAAATACATAAAAACAATATATTCAGCGTCCGCCGTCGTTTTGTGAATGGTACCCTCTTGCTTTTTTTTTTAGTAGCCGCATTTACATGAACAGGACAATGGCCCATTGCATCACATTTCCCATGTATCGCATACATACAAATGGTGGTAATGTGCTCGGACGTGAATTAACAGGTGCTGATGTTGCTATGCATTGCAAATGGTAGCTGTGATGTTGAGAGGATGTTTACCCAACTGCGTTGCATCCAAGGAGTGGCTGATTTGTCTAGTTGGTATTCCATTAATTTTGACGCAACAGCACACATTGGGAACCAGTAAAATAGGACAACAATTAACAAGGACGAAAGGCCTGAAAGGTGTAGGATGGACACAGAAATGCTCCCAATCCATATGACAATGTATGTCAGCAACAACTTGCAAAGATGAGGAAAAGCATGACACCTCCTGCAAAGCATGCCCGTCTGCGCTACTTTTTGTACTTTATTCCTTTGTTAAAAAAGTGCAGAGAACAAAATAAGGAAGTTATCACCAAACCCGTCTCTATTACTTGTTTTTGTTCATGCAGTTTCTTTTGAATGTATTAGTGACGCCCCACAGCAAGGATTTGTAGCGATGAGTTCGTCACATGATTTGAGAACAGTTCACTTTGCCATTTCATGTTCCTGTGACTAATTTCGCTTGTTTAAAATCGAATGTGTCCAAAGAGGGACTGCGGCTTGTGTTAATCGTTTGTAAAAGTTACCAGAAAAATCCTGGACATTTCACAGCCAGACAACAAAACACTAGATTTCTCCCTCGTTTTCCTGCCAGGCAATAAAGCCACTGACACCCCACCCCGGCTTATGCCTGGTTTTATTTAAAAATAACACCCACTTTTACCCCCCAAATTTAAACAAATGTAAAACTCAAGAACGAAGGACCCTAAGTATACATGGTGCTGTTCCTTAATTGAGCAACAAAATTTGACAAAGTTTGCAACCTTTCAAGGTACTTATCAGCAGTAATTAAAAATGAAGTGTGAAAAAGTCCATGTACACAAAATGTTTTCCTGCTACGTAGAAAAGTTTTCCTTTCTTATAATGTGTAATATTTTGTACAAATGATTTATTGGCTGTGTTGAAATGAACAAGGGCATGTCTCTAAAACAAAAGTATTAGAAACAAAGAACAGCACATCATAAGACAAAGATTACTCTGTTTTGCTGTCAACATGCTCAAAATTTAATGGCTACCAGCTCATTGAAAGGCAACTACAAAGATGGTTAAGCATACATGATTACAGCATTGGTACTTTGTGCCATGGAGGAGAACACCCAGTTGTAGCACTGATTCCAACGTATGCCTTCAGCTGTTCTATGCTTCCAGCTAAAGCTTGATTGCAAATATTTGAAAATGTTTCCTGTTGCCAGAATTCCTATTGGACAAATTGCTACAAAAATGTTTTTATTGCTGAGTCTCATACATGAGCGCTGAACAGCAACCATTGCAAAAGCTATACATTGAAATAAAAAATTTGTACAAGGATTTACATGCCACGGTTACAGACCTCCTTCCTTAGGATACGACACATACAACTGAGCAGCAACAGAATAGTAGATTAAACAGGACAACAAGCTGCACGCTATACCAAGTAACAAAAACGAGCTGAAACATGCCGGTGCCCAAGAACGCTACGCTATATTATCTCCTCAAGCTAGCTGGCTTAAACAATTGATTTGTAGGCATGAGCTCTACTTAAATATATAACAAGCAAGGATCACAGAATAACAGAATTCGTTGGGAACATAAGCAGCCTGAATACTGCTGCTTACACATACTAAATGCGGCCCCAGTTAATCGCTCAACTTCCAAGGGACCATTTAAGAATGCCCATTAAATAAGATATAGAAAGACACTATTGAATTTTTCATTCACTTCCTACAGTTTGCAAGCCGTGGCCATCCATAATCCGTGCGCATGAACTTTACTTCTTTATATCAACAGTCCTAAACTTCACATTCTCTTTGGTGCCTTGGGCCTGTCAAAAAGCTGCAGCCTCATAGGCTCCTCAGTGCTTTTTCTCCAGACCCAAGATACAACGATGACACTGCAAAGACCAGGAACACAACACCTCCGATGAAGGTGACTGCAAAAGAGAGAGAGAGAAAAAAAAACATGAACATTCCAGGAGATGCTTAACAAAATAAGTTAATTTCAGGTAAATTAATCCCTTCTTCAAAACTTTCTTGCAGCACTAATAATAGTGTGTCTCCTCAGTGTGCTTGTTGCTGCCAAAATAATAGTAACAAACATTTTGTGGCCTCCAATCTGAAGTAACAAATATCAACATTCGAAACCAACTAACCAATCCAGATGGCCACATCAAAGTGCTGTCAGCTGCACTGTATGCTTGAGCGACTAAATGACTGATGGATTGGTTTTAACATTCCAAAGAAACACATGAGAGGCACCAAAGCAGAGGGCTTCAGATTTATTTCTACCACCTAGGGTTCTTTAAAGGGCACTAAAGGGAAACACTAAATAAATAGATAAATAAACTGATAGGGTATTCTTTCAAAATTATATAGTAACGTTGACTTCTGTTAATTCGACCCTTATAGGACCAACGAAATTGATCAATTTGTTCGGTGGGGCGAATTAAACAAGATGCAAAAAAAAAAAACATCGAAACACACCACGAATTCATTTGGCAGCATTTACATAATTCTAACACACCCCAAATCAAACATGCACCTGTTTTTATGTGTTCAAAGTAAAATAATTGATGTAGAGATAATGAAAGCACCTAAACAAAATAGAAATCTAATGCACACTCGATTTTTTAGCGACAAAAACAGGCATAGGTCTAATATGTGTTGCACAGAAGCACCCGGTTTTCTAAAGTCAGCTTTGCCGCATGGCATCTGTGTTACACAGCAAAGCATCCACACGCGGTTTTCAGCCCATTATTCTTGGGTAAAAAAAAAAAAAGTGCCTTAGAATCAGGTAAATACCGTAATCTGACATTGTGAGCAACAGTTATTGCTTGAAAATATTCCTAAGGAAGCCATAATATAGATGTTTTCGACGGGAGATGATGTGTGTTCAACGCATTCACTGTTCCCTAAGCTCTGCCAAGACTGATGCTGCCAGTAAAGAGGTAACTATTGGGGTCACCATAGGGTCAGTTCAAGTTATCTGGTGAAGGTAATTTTTACGATCAAAATAACGAAAGTTTGGGCCCATGGAAATGAATCGGCGCCGGCTGGAACCTTCGGTTATGATCAAATTAACCGAAAAGTCGAATTAACGGCGAGTTGAATTAACAGAAGTTTACTGTATTCATTAATTTTGTGGTAGGAGATTGATTACTAGAAGAGAAAATGAAAGGCAAACTTAATTTTTTTTAATAACATCAGTGCTAGTACGTAAATGTGATGCCACAAATTCCAGAAATATTTTTCATATTTGGGCCACTGTGGCACAGCAAAGCTCTCGAAACTTACTAAATCCAGTATTTGGCTCCTTTAGAATGTAATGCAGTCCATCTTGACCAATAAAATGTCCAAATGGGCCCAAGCAAGAACTGTCAAAATCCATGAAAACATGGTGCGCTGGTGTGGGAACTTCAGGGCAGCGTCACCACCCGTCTTTCATTTTTTAGTCCTTTCTGGCTTATCAAACGTCCTCACATGGCAAAAGTGGCTTTCTTGGTATTCTAGAAAGGTAATTTACTAGTACAGCTTAACTTATTTTGTCTTTAAAGTCCCTTTCATGTGCAGCCAATGCTCCATAGAAATGTTTTTGCATTCTGCTGTCAACAAAATGCAGCTGCCAAGGTTTAAAATATAAACCCCGACCTTGTCCTCAGCAGCAGAACGCTAAAGCCGCTGAACCACTTAGGCGGGTCTAGTGTATGCTTGTAGGTGCCACTGCAGTAGTTACTTGCCAGGAAGCAAAGCACTGCACATTTTATTCTTGTTAAGATGGGCATGCTTAATTATGATGCTGAGCTAAACACCTAAAAACATTAGCACATGTCAAAACATTGACGCACAATGCAGCAACAATGGTTGCTATAGGGCTCCAGCAAATCATCACTTCATATAGATAGATGAAGTACAGTTAAACCTCGATATAACCAACTTTAATATAACGAAATTCTCTATATAACAAAGTATTTAACTTTTCATAACCTCTCGTCCATAGACCTCAATTTCCATAGACCTCAATTGTCCATAGACCATAGACCCTGTTTAGAACCTCAATATAACGAAGTGTGTTTATACACGATTTCAATGTAACGAAATTTCACTGCTACCGCAATGGAATACTGAGAGAATAAATGGAAACTTCCGTGGATGCAGATGGTCAAATAACTGAATTACAAGCGGCTCCTTGCGAACACACCTCTCATATTGTGCGCCGTGCGACAAGAGTGACTGCCGAAGTTCCGTATAAAGTCCAAATGCAATAAGATCCTATCGCGCCCCGCGCACTGTGTGCTTTAGGTGTGAGGGAAAGCCTGTGAGGGTGAGACAAGAAAGATGGTGGCTTCACGAGTGCCGCCTTCCCACGGGAGCAAAGGGAAAGATGGGGAGGGGAGCGAGCTTGCGGTGATCGCGCATGCCTCGATTTGTGGCGTGCGTCTCGGTCGCGGCTGCGCATTGCTTTAAGCGCAGCTGAGGATGAGCGCACGCGCAGCCGTGCACCCCCTGCTTTAGAGGTAATCTGTTGCGTGAGCAATGAGCGGGCGTACCGAGACGGCATTGCATCATGTAAGCTGTTTTCCCGCGCGAGTATTAGAGGAGGTAGCGTAATCTCGAGTTTCGGAGACCCTTTAAAGCGAGAGACAGACAAAGCATTCACTCCCCACTGCCGGCGCTTTTCATGATCGCGTTGTCCCAGCGCGGACGACGCTATCAGCCGTGGGGGGGGGGGGTTAGAGCGGACGCGAAGGCGGGGCTGGTTTCGCTTAATTCATACTGCCGATGTGAAGATATCGTCGACATGACTTGAAACAGTAGCAGTCCGTCGCCAACTCTCAAATTCAACAACATGAATTGTTTTCTCATTAAAATTTGCTATTTTTCTTTTTTTGATTGCCCGATAATTTGGAAAATTTTGAGGCCCATTCCTGTTCGATCTGCGACTGTACTTATTTGTATAAAAGGTCGAATTCCAATACAAAGAAATTTTACTATAACGGAGCAAATTGCCAATTTTACCGACTTCATTATATTGAGGTTTAACTGTATTCAAATTAATGCAGGTTTCATTACGGCTATCATATTGTCTGGCACTTCCCTAGCTTAGTCAACAAACTTGTCGGTGCAGACATTGAGGGTGAAGTTGGTGCTACATCAAGCTGCTCAAGAATTCTGAGCGACAGAAATCCACAATAACAATAAAATAAATCGCCCAGTACCATGTCACGATTTACCACATAAAGAAACAAATGTTGGACGCACGAAAATCACACGACAAAACACAAATGCAGCCTTTACAACACAGCGAATTGTCCTGTCTCATGGCTTGGCTTTGGTGACTACCGGATCAACTAGGCTTAGCTAGCTTTGGTTTTGAGGAGGCGCCAGTGATATGGTCAGCAACCGTGTCGGTGATGCATCAAAACAAAAATATTGCTCTTTCTGCTGGACAACCTGACCAAATCAGCATGCAGCCGTGCAAGTGAAGCCTGAATTATCAAACACTGCGCTGTAAGGTGTCCCAAAATGTTGGTTGTCGTTATACATTAAGTCTATGGGGGCCAATGGCGGTGCCACGAAGCTGTCCGAATTATCAGACAGCGACTGTAACTGAAAGCGAGAATCTAACTACAGTAGTACTTTGTTATCATTGGATTTTGAATAATCAGTCACGCTTTGCCATATGAATAGCATGCAAAAGGTACATTACAAATTTATGTTATCAGTAATACTAAAAGGTAATGTCAATTTAGGGTGGGTCTTTCACCAACACAAAAACCACATAATGTGCGTTATTTTTGTGATGTCTTAACAAAGTGTTGGCTATGTTTTTTAGTCTGGGAAGTGGCAGCTGTAGTCGTGATAATAAAGCACCTCTTGAACTGAAAAGACTATAGTGCCTTTGTTTGCAGTCCCAGGCACTGTCACTAACCTGTTCGGACAGATATCCACTGTGCCACCAGCCTTCCTCCTATGACTGCAAGCAGAGTGCACAGGCTGTGGCCCAGGATGGCTCCAAGTGATACTGCCACCGGGTCCTGGGAGGTACACATGCAAATAGACACAAAAAGCTCCCATTCGATCCAACAGTTCGGGTGCACCAGTAATAGAATTATTGCACTATAAAATGTAAAGCTAATGCACTTTCCCTATACCAAACCACATTTTACACTAACTTGAAAACACGAGTAATGATTTGCAACACGAATGTTGGCACACAGACAATCTTCTACTGTGACAGCAGTTAGCTGAAATCCTGATTAAACTCAAGATAAATCCTTATTAAAACAGGATTTGCTCCGTCCATCCGTTTATTCTATTATGTCACAGTGTGCGTTGTTCTGCGCTGTTATCCATGCATCATTTAATTAGTGTAGGGCTTGGATATGATGTGCAACATTTTACTGCAAGAGCAGTTAGGTAAGGACTCAAAACAGCATCTCCTCTGTCTGTCTTTTTGTCTATGCTATTGTGTTGTAGCCCTGCCATCCTTACGCCACCATCATTGTCTCAGTTTCAGTTTATTATTCATAAAAGATACATTGTTGGTTATTAGTAGTATACAGGCGAGGGTCGCAAAGTCAAACGACTGCAGCGGGACCCTCTGTTAGCAAGAAGATTGGTACAAAATGATTAATTGATAGAGCAGTATAGGAATTATGCAATTTACAAGTAAATAAATAGTTAACGTAGTAGTGGAAAGGAATACATTCGATTCTATAGAAGGAGTCATACATGCAAATAAAAAATTACGCACATTATCAATCTAAATTATACAAACCTATTTACCAAATGAAGTACACACTTTATATACAAAGAAAATTAAACAGGACAACCAGTTATACAAAATAAATATTTTAAGTTCATATTGAATGCATGCAAAGGTGATGACGATTTAAGTGCATAGGGTAAGTTATTCCAAAATTTAATCGCTGAGAAGTAGGATGTCATTTTGCTATAGTTCGTGTTACATTTAGGAAATAAAAAGTTGTGAGTTGTCGCATCATTATAAAACTTTCTCATAGACACCTTGTGAAACACTTTGGCTGTTGGTAAACCGTTTGTAGTAGCCAAAAGTACCCATAAATGGAATTGTTATATGTGGGCTTGACTGTATTCAGAAGTGTATAAAGACTTGACAAGTACAGTGGAATATCGTTGATACGACCTTCATGGCAACCAGAATAAAGCGTATCATCCAACATATTATCCAACCGAATTGTATTTTCAGGAAAAGAAAAAGAAACATACTATTCCGAAAAACGTATTATGCAGAATCGTATCAACGAGGTTCCACTCTATAGTAAGCAATGTGCAAACTAGTACACTATAAAACTGACATTATTTCTTACACATCCTCGCATTTTTTTTTAGTTATAGGGCAAATAAGTGCACTACAAGGCATCATGCTGGTTTCATTTTAGTGATGGCAGCAAAGACCACTAAGTGTGCAAAAAAACTGTGTGTGTGTGGGGGGGGGGGGAGGGGGGTAAGCAATGCAAAACTTTAGTTTAGCATTGCTAAAAAACTAAAGTTGTTAAACTCTCACTTTGCATATTTCAAAAAAAAAATTGTCTACTTGTTGCTACCTGTTTATAAAATACTACTGTATTACCTATCCCTGATCCACTCTCATTCAAACTAAACAATATTCCACGACTCAAAGTCAAATTGGCAGGCTTTATTTTTCATGAAGACGCATGAGCATTCTTTTGGGCCCTCAAGTGAACCAGCTTCTGCTACCTTATCCCGCTCACCTCTCGTGCAGCGAGAATGATTGTGGCAATCTGTGAGCGGTCCCCCCATTCTGCCACAAAAGTGAGGGTGAGGGCCTGGAAGAACACCTGGGACAGGAACAAGCGCAGCCGCCAACGAAAGCTCACTGATGATGATCCGGCCTCCATGTTGACTACCGAGTCCCTCGCCTGGCTAGCACTGTCCTGAAAATAAAAAACACAAGCATTCAAACACCAGAAGCAAAAGTGCACTACATTGCAAAAGGGCACACAGATGGAGTGGATTTGTCATAATGCCAATAAGCTGCCATTTTCTCGCATGTTTCTAATTTTATCATTGTTACTTGGCTTATAATAGCATTGTGTTGCCAGTTTGTACTTAAGTGTTTGGTTATCAATAAAAAATTTCAGTTGTGAGAACAGCATGTCCTGTCAATACATGTTTGTCTTGGTGTTGTAGAGCTACCGAAACCAGGTTTGACTGCACTGCACCTCGCTCCACCTCGCTAGGTGTTTCCCACAGCATTCGAGCGCAGAATGCATGAAAATGGCAGCATTCAGGCTGTCGCCTGTATTTTCGCTTTCGTTGGCGATTTAGTTTGTCAGCAACTGAACCGTAACTTCAGTCACTAGTTTCCCAAATTAACTTCTTCAGTAATTTAACTGTATTAGTATATGCATAGTTTCAGCACAAAATATCCATCCCTCCACTTAACCAATTTAAAGCTTTTAAATTTGAAGGTGTTTAATCTAGATTCAAGCAAGTACAACACTATTCGCATCATGCATGCAATCTGATTACACATGCCTGTCTTACTCTATTGAATTGGTGACAACGTTGACAACAAATTCAAGAGTTGATGAAATTTGAGGTGTATTAGCTTGGATGAATCAGCCTATTCTAATGAGCCACCTTTTCTTCAGTATGTACTACATGCTTGCATGTCTTAAAACAACAGCTAGTTGATCAGCAGAAATGCCAAAGTTACCAACACAGTCGTTAGAAAGTGCGACTACAAGATGCTGTATCACTACCTGGCATACACATGCCCACAGCCAAATGCCGCAGTCTTCCCTAGCACTTGCAGCTACCTGTGCCCCTATGGCTTAGTCGACCAGGCGTCAGTCTCAAGACATGAGTCTTGAGGTTCAATCTCAGCAAGGTATGGTGCTTTCTAAAATGGCAATAAGCCATCTGCCCATGAAAGCATTGGCATGTCCAACAACCTCTGTTAAAACAATGCTGTACACAAAGCCCACAAAACCGCACTTCAACCAGTGTCAAAGCTGCCTTCTACCACACAAAACAAGAACCGGGTTCTGTACTCACATCCATTTCTTTTTTGCTCAGTGATTTCTGGACCTCTTCGTACTCATCCAGGCCTTCACCAGGTTGCATGTCATATGCTGAAATGAAACAGACAGCTAGTCTTAAAGAAAATAAACAAGATATGAAAAATAAGGAGGAGGAGGGTTAAGCAATAGTACGAGAACACACTTTTTTAACTAAAGCAGACTTTTGATGCAAAGTGTTATTATGATTAGCCCCTGGGTTTCTTCCATATGTCCGGCTGGGCAGCCTCAGTCGCAGCCTTAATAATACATTTTATAATTACATGTCAGATGATGGATTTCGAATTAGTATCTCCAAGCACAGTAGCCCAATTCTCTACTCATTAGGCCACAGATGCATGCACGACTTGACAGAATAACGACCTTACCAGTTCTCTCGTGCAAGCCAGCGCTCTGAGATGCTATGTGACATGGCCCCACTTTCGAGATCGGTTCAGATGCAACACTCAACAAGTGTTCCATCTACTTCACTGGTGCTTTGTGAGCTGGAGTGTTTCCTCATTCTCTCTACACTGATGTAGCGTGCTTTGCACTCCGGGTGGTGTTGGTGTTCCCTCAGTTGCAGCCTCCGTGCAGTGTCCACAAAGCTTGTTGTGGGCAGGTGTCTGAGAGTTAGGTCAAGCATTCCCTCTCTCATTTTCTCTCTTACAAAACAGATGATCCAAATAGTCTAGTGCGATGCACATGTGTGGAGTGTTTCCTTGTTCCCATTGCGCTGATATGTCATGCAATGTATTCGAGATGATGTTATGTGCTCTACTACTACAAATCGTCAGGGATGTTCACAACACAACCATGCTGTATATAACCAGCCGCTTAGTGGGTATGCATCAGTCTACTTCTAATGGATTCTTATCGAGTCACAAATGTGGAAGTGAAGTAAACACAAACCAAAATGTGAAATCACTTGATCACATGCAATGAGCAGCAAATGCTTCTCATTAACATAGATTCCCACAATGTGTGGGATCAAGCTTTTAATGATTAAGTAGTTTATTTCATTTAGTTTTCACTGATAAAGTCATTAAGTTGCTTAAAGCAGCTTCTGTTGGTTTTCTGATGGTAACATTAAAAATAGCTGAACTAGATTGCTTATGAAAAAGCAGAATCTGCAGTTATGTCACTGACTGAGGCTTTTGTGCGCAATAAAATCAAGTGACAAATGAGAGCAATAAAAAAAGTCTTGCGAAGCCTGCCTGACCGTGTTCAATGTCAATGCCTACAACCTTTGAAGATGAAAAATAATTTGATATCTGCATGTTAGCATGTGCTTTACAGAAACTGCCAACATGCACTATTCGAGAATTGCTTACCTTCTTTTATCATGCGAACACCAAAGAAGACGAAGAGGGCAATGGACAAATAATGCGTGTATATACGGGGAATAACTGTAGTTACAAAGCCTAGGCCAGCTGCAAGAAAAGGAATACGAAAAGTGAGATACCAGGTAAAATCAGTACTATGGTGAACTAAAGAAGGCTGCTTATTTTGACACATTTGTGGCAAACCCTAAAATGAGCACTGCACTTTGATTTTAAGAAATCCAGCATTGATCAAAATAAAAATCAATATGAACTCCTCCAGCATTTCAATACAACTGTCATTGGTAGACATCATAGCTTGGCAAAGACTGAGCACTCAAATTGAAGTCAGCAATGCATACTGTCAATGTACTTAATTTTCAATGTCAATACTTCATTTAGCTGTCAATATAGTGCCCCCATATATGCTTCCACTGGGTCTAAAGTGGCACAAGTGTATCCTGTGTGCTGCTCATTCCACCATTCAATAAGCACTACCATATTGCTTGCACAGCTCCAATGTTTTGTGCTGTACCCAACACTACACACATGATCCCTATAGTGTGCTCGCTTCAGTAGTGCCAAAACAAATAAAGTGACAGCACAGTAGCTGTGGTTGAAGTGCTTTTTTCCTTTGCATTTCCACAACCATTTTGAGACAGAACTGAACTGTTGTTGCTGTGCTCCACTGTAGTACTTGATCCACTGTCAAAGGCCTACATGATTGTCTGTCGCAAATATATTTCCTCATTTGTGCTGAAACACTATAACACTGTGTTGGCTAATGATAGAACACCCTGTCTAGAAGCATGTTTACTAGTTACATGTGTCCTATGCACTTTACTCAGAATAAGCCACAATGCCCCCATAGACACCATTACAGATTCCCCAGCAAATAATACCCTATGATCATGATTGTCTAAAAATCCTGGTGGAGCCATCTGTGACATGGAAAGATAGCATTGCCCTCCTGTTATTCTAGGTGTGCAGTGCATATCTCACTGCACGTACTTTGTGTTTGTCAAGCACTGCTAACTTGGTGGCAAAGTGAAGTTTTGGATTCACGAAAGTTGTACAGTGGCCCATCTATATTCGATTTCATGCATAGCAGGCAACACTACAAAGGCTAGGAAGACTTCTCTCACTCTTGCATTCGTGACAAAAAATAGTGCATCCCACATGAAAAGAAAAGTATAGGTATGCGTCATGTAATTTGATGGAACAATGTCTCACACCATATTGCTTGCACAGCTCCAATGTTTTGTGCTGTACCCAACACTACACTATAGTGTGCTGGCTTCAGTAGTGCCAAAACAAATAAAGTGACAGCGCAGTAGCTGTGGTTGAAGTGCTTTTTTCCTCACATTTCCTTTTTTTTTGCATTTGTTGCAAAATATGACACAGTTAGTATCACATGGAATGTGTTACAGATCTGAACTTCTTTACCACCGAATGTGCGCAGTGACACATTTCTGAGACCAGCAGCTACAGCTCACTGCTAGTGCTTGCGACCAAAACATATTAATTCACAAACTGTAAGCACAAAAGTGCATAAATAATATGTAATTTCACACAACCTTGGGTTCACAAGTTGTAGTTATACATGAAATATTTATTCCGTAGAAGGCACTGCAGATCAACAGATACTACACTGTGAAACACACAGAGTGAGACTTTTGTAGTCACACTACTTGCACAGTTTCTGCAGTGTTACCTGAAAAGCATGAAACAAAGTGTAGTCACGGCTAATCATAGCAAACTTTTAAAAAGTGCCAATGTGAAAAACCCCTACAGATGTCCGTGAAAACTGACATCGTTGATGAATAAAACATGAAACTTGAAAATGAGATTTTGGCAGTGACATGGCCACCCTGCTTACACTAAATATTTTCATGTCATAGTAACCTGGCAGAATCGTAAAAGCACGGTTACCTGAGAGCACTGTCATGATGGACAGAGCTGCAATGGCACCCCCAAATACGACCAAGCGTGAGTGGCGCATGGCAAGGATGGCCGCAATGAAGAATGTCTTATCTCCAAGCTCAGAGACAATGATGACTGAAATAGCCCCAAGGAATCCATGCCAGAATTCTGTGTTGGACTCCAAGGATACACCATCTCCAGAAGTTGGTGTGGCAGCAGGCTGAAAGCAATTTGAAGCCATGCAGCATTAGGAACAAACTCAAACTTTGCATGAAATTAGCACAGAAAATGACAATGCCTGCTACAAGTTGCTTGCAAGTTCCCACAATACACAGGTAACAGGAAACTGCTAATTTGAGCTGAGACTTTTCCTAAAATGGTTCAATTTTGGCCACCACGATGGTGCAGCCAAATTGCTACGATGCCCGTTTCCCCATAATTAAGAGGCCGTTAAAGGGGCCCTGAAGCACCTCTAGAACATAGTAAGAAAATGTTGGTGATCTGTCGCAGAGGCTGCTGCGAACTAGTGAGCCAAATATTACTGCACTGCACACGACAGGGAATTTGCTATCTACACATCTGACACAGCAAACTATCACTTGCTCTCGCTTCCGCACTGTTGTCATGCAGCATCATCGCAAGCAGCTAGACCCACTATTGGCTGATTTTATGATCGTGAGAACATTCTCAGTAATACACAATTGCTAATTTGGAGTTCAATAATGAAAACAGGTATATGTTCGGGATCTCAAAAAGGCATAAAAATAATTTTATTTTTGCACTATTGGTCTGCGCATAGCCTCGGAGACAGAGGCGGCGTGCTGCGTAGCGCATTGTCTACCATGACGGCCACAGGGTGCTGCAACAAGCCCTTTCACTGCCTTGATACTCAACTTTTTAGCAGGGCTTTGCCCTCTTGGCTTCTCCCTTGTGTAGCTTCCAGTGCACTAGCAGAGACGAAAAGAGAGAAAGCCGGGTATTGGGTGCGATAACTCCACTTATATTTGAAGGATTCGAAAAATTTTGGCAGCGTCAGATTTGCAAGACGACGTCTTTTCGTAGTGGGGGCATTCTACGATTAGTTAATGCTAGACGTTTAACATCACCTCTAGAAAAACCATCATCCTGTTCAAGCAAGTGAAGAAACGGCCACTCGCTTGTCATCTAGAGTGAATATAATGAAGCACTGTAGCGTTGCAATGCAAGAACCTCATGCTTTTTCCCCAGTCTCTGTCACCCGATGGGTGGACTGCCCGTAAAACTAACGACTGCACATAGTTTGGAATTGGTTGCAATAGGCAACACTAGGCTTTTTAGTTCTTCGCTAATGACAAGATGTTGAAGATGATTCATACGGATAGCTCTTCACCTATATCTGTTTGCTGCTCAATTTCAAAAGTGGTCGTCTTTCACTCTTACTTGCTGGACAGCTGAACTCGCTATTTATACATATCCAAACAAAGTTAGAAAAGTATCTGGGAACTCAAATTTCAATAGTGCCTCTTTATCTTGCACAGCTAGTTCAATAACTCGGCATCCGAATATTGATGTACAAACACCGATGACATATATAAACTCGTAATGAAAGTTTCAAAAATTCAACTGTCTTGTATGAACACAGCACAAATCGAAGAGATAATCGATTGCGTGGACGTGTCTTGTTTGCTACCTCCCAGCTGCTACATCGCTGGTTTTTAGCTGAAGAAACACATCGGCTAGCGTTTGATGTGCCTATTTGAAGCAGAAAAATTTAATTCACAGTGCCATTTAGGAAGCTTTGCAGCTTACAGCTGCGCGACACATTTAATTTCATGCATCTCAATTTACAATCTTAAATAGTGTCACTGTTACTGCTAGAGTAAATACTACGGAGACTATTAGGGAAATACACCTTTGTCATTCGAAGCGAACGATCACACAGTAAGCAGCATGCTGTACTTAAGCTGTATGCGACACCCTGTCCATCAGCTAGTCTAGGTAATAGCGCCAGAACAGGTGCTACTTCAACAGCCACAGTGAAACAGTGACAACAACGTCACCTCACCCCACGTGCATTCGTCGGGTTCGCTTACTGCCACCGTGTGCTCACAGAGCAGAGATGCTGCAGGATGGATGCTTACACAGGTAATAGTGAACACAAATAGAAGCCACGTGAACTTTTGACACCGCCATCATACCTTGAACACATCTTCAGACGCACGAAATTCCAAATTCGGTACAGCACCTTGGAGCTGATCAGCAACGTAGGCATAGGCACTAACGAGAAGCGAAAGCGCGACGATGAGCTGGGAATACATAACGGAATGAGAGACGCGAGCAACGGCAGTGATCAAAAAGCTTATTTTTTGGTGACGCGTTGACCAGACCGCCTGTCGGTTTAGTCCAATGCAGCAATATAGGATTAGTGAAAGTCCCGCATGATCACTCTTCAGCCGGCCGAATACAACAATTGATCCACGAAACCCGGCGAACGATTCGCGCTACGAACAGGCACCTTGACACGCGTGCTGGATAAATATGACTTTCACGGAGCGGCTATCCATGCTCGAGAGCGAGCCTTCAGCTTTCCAGATGAGTGAAATAGAAGCTGCATTTCCGACGGAAAAGAAAACTTGTCATTAAGAACAGCAATGAATGCCCATCGCGCAAGAACCACCGGACAAGTCGTGACGGCTATGACGTCACTGTACACGCGTACCCTTTTGAGTACAGACTTGTCCGAACGAAAACGACGGTTGCGAGCGCAAGTGGCGCAAGTCGCTAGTGTCGCGTCGCCTCGCGCCGCGAGCATTTGAACGTCTCGCCCAGTTACTCACCACTGCTCCAAGCCATAACATCTTCGTAAATAGGCAGATTATGACGAATTCAGGCAAACATAGGATGCGTGAGCCTCCTGATTCTTCGTGACAAGCTCGTGAACGTGGAGATCGAAAGAAGCACTTTGCACGTGAGTCTGATGATGATGATGATGATGATGTTCCTTTATCATGTCTTTATCATGATCTTTATCAGTGCCTGACAGTCGTCATTTTTCTGCACACTGGTGTCAAGCATGTTCATACTTCTTGGTCCACACAATCATTTTATGTGCATGTTCTGATTGCCCTTCTTAAATTCGAAACATTTGTTATTCAGTGCCAGTCCCTCTTATGGCATCTAATTCGTTCTGAGCTTCTGGCGAGCCGATATTATCTACCGTTAAAATCTAAAAACGTTGGTTAAAACTAAAACTAGAAGAAGAAAAAAACACTGACCACGTTTTGTCGGAGCTGTGCAGAAGCAGACGAAATGCAAAAAAAAAAAAAAAAAAAAAAAAAAAAAAAAGGACACACATGCACAATATCACCTTGGATCAATGTTACATAAGTAACATCGCCTTGATACTTCTCGGTCGGCTGCACGTCCTATTTGCTCGGCTCTCAGTTTAGAGGGATGACATAGAGAAACATACTACGCAGTATGTTTCTCTATGGGGATGAGCAATGTCGCCTAGTCGGTCACTCAGTAGCGCACCCAGGATCCCTGCCAGGGGCGGGGGGGGGGGGGGGGGGGGGGGGAATTTGTGTGTGTGTGGGTGTGTGTGTTGGGGGGGGGGGGGTAGCAAGCACTTTTCATATTACGCCATTTCCTTGCTTTAGCCAGAAGAATCCAACAGCAAATAAAATGTCTAATAATTATAATAATATGACACCAAGGATGATGACGATGTTTATTTCTTCAGCGTTTTACTCAAAGTAATTTAAGTGTGAATGAATAGATACAAGACAATGATAGATCAGTTGTTGCTAAACAGGAAAATTCGACCTCAAGCCACCTCCTGAATTGTAATGACAATGTGAGCATAGCACTGAAGGTACACGTTGGACTGGTGAGGCTGGACGCATGGGTGGAGTGGGGATTAACTCGGCCTCAGGGAGGGGGGGGGGGGGGGGGGGGTTACAACACCCGGCAGCAACTGCGTATTGCGCGGCCGCGCGCGGGCTTTATTTTGAGAGTGATCTGCGATAGGGCCAGAGCCTAGTTTTGCCGACGGCTCATACCTTTGTGTGTGCTGTGTTCTCGCCGTTCAGTTTGCGTTGAAGCGATAGACAGCACATTCACTGCTGCTGTCACGTTTCCTCACGCCAGCGTTTTGACAGCGAGTATCCGCGGTCATCGAGTGTGATGTGTTCATGTTTGCCTGTGCGCGCTGACACCATGCTTGTTAATTACGTTAGTAAGCGAATGTTTACAAGTTTATACGGCCGATAACACTACTAACTTCGTGTAGCTGTCTACTAATTTGCTGTCGCAGTCGATGCTTCGACTTTCGGGCGAAACTGCGACGTTTTACAGTGAAGCTGTATATGGCTAGGGCAAATCCGTTCTCCGCGAACAACCCGCGAACTGGCTCGTTGGAGCCCTTCGGCGAAACCGCGCGAACGCGCTCATGCCACTGCTCACGCGTTCGTCGTCGTCGTCTCCTTCCACAGCTGGCTCCGTTGCCGCTCATCATTCCAGCGTAGAATTTCACTTCTGTCGTCGTAATGGGGAGGCCGCGTTTACGGGGGGGTATGAGCCATTGCTTAAGGGTGTATGAGCCATTCATTGTCTTACGTGACGGACAGATTTAAAAGTTGTTGCAGTTTCACCTGAAAGGCGAAGCATCAATTGCGATAGCAAACTTGTAGAGAGTTATACGGAGTAATGATATTAGCTTTATCAGCTGTATAAACTTGGACATGCAGCAGCATCGGCAACACGCAGAACTCTTGTCGACGCCATCGGCGTTTTGCCCGCGTTCGCTCAAAATGCGTGCGGCGTTGGTGACTGTTGCCGGAGCCTCTGATATAAATAGGCACTTCGTGCCGCAGCTAAACGTCGCCTCCCTTCCCTCCCCCTCCCCCACGGCCTCTCGCGCGTCGGAAGAAGGCGCGTTTGCTCTACATATATGGTGATTGTAAAGGAGAAAAGAGACGCCTACTTCTGCAGCCCTTAAGCGAGCACAGCGCAGAACGCGCGTTTGTTCTCCGCCGTGCGTTCACTCCCCGTGAAAGACGCGCCCCTCGCGCCCTTTCACTCGCACATACAGCGTTCGGCTGCAGAAGATAGGCTTCGCCCAGCCATGGCGACTCCACTCTATCCCTTCTTTCGCTCCCACTTACCCCTCCCCGTTGGCGCTGAGCCGTGCTCCCTCAAGGGCTGCAGAAGATAGCGCCAACCTTTCCCTTTCCCTCAAGAACCACTTATCATCATCTGCAGAAGATAGCGCCAACCTTTCCCTTTCCCTCAAAAACCACTTATCATCATCGATTTCTCCTCCAAATGACGTCATACGGAACCTCACGGCGACGGCGACGCCGACGGCAGAAATCTGCTTTTGAGTGTCCATATAATTGCTATTGCAATAATAACAGAGGTGATACGCGAATGTGTGTGCGTAACTATCGTCACGATGACCACCAATAAGGACAATAAATATGTTCGCGCCTTTGTTCAAAATCGGTGTCACCTCTGTGTCGGGCGCTAAACAGCTTCGCTGGTCATCCACCTTGGCAGAGTGGAATGGCTCATGATTTTTTCATTTGTTTATTTTTTCCCTGCACTGGGTGGCAGGCTTGCAGGCGCTCACGCGCAAAGGTTCTTGCGTATCTGTTTTGCCTGCAGATTCGCTCTTATGCAGACTCGCTCTTGTGCAAAATAGGTAACTATTACAATACAGCGTGTTGTTTTATTGCGATAGCAATTATATGGACACTCCAAAGCAGATTTCTGTCGTCGCCGTCGCCGTGAGGTTCCGTATGACGTCAACGGCGATGAAATCGTCGCTGCACTCCGGACGCTGTATGTGCGAGTGAAAGGGCGCGAGGGACGCGCGCTTTCACGGGGCGCGAACGCACGTTGGAGAGCAAACGCGCGTTCTGCGCCGTGCTCCCTGAAGGGCTGCAGAATTAAGCGTCTCTTTCCTCCTTTCCATATATAGAGAGCAAACGCAACTTTTTCCGTCGCGCGAAAGGCTGTGGGGGGACGGGAGGGAGGGAGGGGAGGCGACGTTTAGCTGCAGCACCAAATACGTATTTATATAAAAACGCCGCGCGCGTTCGGTGCGAACGCAGGCAAAATGCCGACGGCGTCAACAACAGTTCTGCGCGTTACTGGTGCTGCTGCATGTCCAAGTTTATACAGCTGATAAAACTACTATCCTTACTTCGTATAGCTCTCTACTAATTTGCTATCGCAATTGATGCTTCGCCTTTCGGGTGAAACTGCGACAAATTTTTTTACTGCACTGTGGCAGATGGCACAATTCTAACCCTTGATCTAAACTACTCGATGAGGCGACCATTACTTCTACAAGAAATGAAAATGCTTAATTGAATAGTTAGCAAAATTACGCTAATGAACTTTTAAATTACTTATATTACGGCCCAATGGCCCATATATTTTAATCTGCGAATTGCAGCTAGCAATTCGCAAGGCGTATCCATTTGGAATGAATTCTCAGGACTGCACCAATTTCGAGATATTAATTTTCAAAGTGTCCGACAAAATGCATTGGTGTTCCAGTTTACTTTTGTGTACTTCTGTGCTGGTATGCATCAAACTGCATTTTCTTTAAAAAAGTAACTGGAACACCAATGCATTTCGTCGGACACTTTGAAAATTAATACCTCGAAACCGGTGTAGTCTTGAGAATTCGTTCCAAGTGGATAGGCCTTGGGGACTCACCGGTTATAATTCGTAAATTAAAATATATGCCGTAAAATAATTAAATAAAGGTTAATTGGCGTAATTGTGTTAATTATTCAATTAAGCACTTTGATATCCCCTAGCTGGCTGCCTCATAGAGTAATTTAGATCAAGGGTTATAATTGTGCTATTTGCCACAGGTGATTTCTAAAAATGTGGCGCAGCTAAAAAAAAAAAAAAAAACACCTTTATATCGACACGGAACGCGACACTATTATACTCGAAGCCACGTAGCGCAAATCAGACATAATGAACACAAAACCGCGGACACTACGAGCGCTACATGTACATATGTAGCGCTCGTGGTGTCCCGTTTTTTTTTTCTTTGCGTCTGTATTATTCGCGCTACAATGGCTTCAAGTAATAACCAACTGCGAAGAACAAGCTATTTTAATACAACTATATATGGTATGGTACAATCTTCTCGTGCAGATTTTTGAGCGATCATTTATTATTATTATTATTATTATTATTATTATTATTATTATTATTATTATTATTATTATTATTATTATTATTATTATTATTATTATACGTGTAATCAGACCTCAGTGTTATTAACAATTAACAGAATGGAACGTCAAATAAACGCATGTAGCCCTGTGCGATGCAGGGGTACTGCAAAAATCACCGAGTTGGTGCTTTTGCTGTCCGTTATCCAGCGGGGAGTCCTGAGGAACATTAGGCTCGACTTTGGCCTCCCTGAGAATCTTATGCCTAACATCACGAGTACTCCATGGGGCACAGCCACAGCAGGTGATTAGTGTACGCCGGTGTCCGTCGATAGATGCAGGAGCCGGGCATTTAGGGCACGTTCCAGCGTTATCGGTCGTAGATCCCCAGGCCCAGATGACAGCTGGTTCGCTGAAGTAAGGCTTAAAGGGACTATAACACATTTATAATTACATTTAATTAACCCGTGAGTTACCTTCATAACCCAGCAAAGGGGATATAGCCAGCCAGTCTATACGCTGCCTAACCTACCCGCCGTTTCCTCTTTTTTCTACGCTCCCTTTCACCTCACACCTTCTACAATGGTTTGCTTTAACTTATCATGAGAGGTCTATTGTAAAGGATAGTTGCGCTTGTGGGCAGTGTGCATATGAGTTTAATTGGCGACGAATAACACACACAATGGAAAGAACGGTGACGCGCGTAGGAGGTACAAAACAGTTGTCATATTGTGGGGCCCATGATAACGTTCGAGCAAGCGAGCAGTAAGAAGACGCAACCACCCAGAAGAGTAACTGAAAAGGAAGAGAGAAAAAGGAGTGTTCAGCTGATAGGAGCATATGCATGTTAGAAAAAATATATTACAATCGGGCTTCAAAAGTGTTGATAGAAGTTTCAAATGTAGATTCACCTGAACGCAAGGACATCCTATCTGCTATCAGGCATCCACCGTAGGCAGCAACCAAGATGCACACCGCGTGGCCCAAGATGGCGCCCGTGACAACTTTTGTGACGCTCTGCAATACAGCACATAGGCTTAGCGGGTCGCAAGCAGGCTGTATTTTGTTCTGTACATGTATACACTGCTGTAATACTATCACATAGTAGGATTCCCAGCGGTTCCTATGCAGGTAGGTCGTAATGAAATAACCTGTGTACTCGTACATGCAGCCACCTGCAGCGCACGCACGTGTGCTGAAGTGCAGCATACATCCTCATTCTCCTATGGGGCCTCCGCCAAGCGCAAGTGCGTTATTGAACTAATCGAATTTCTCAAAGTAAATTGCGTCATAAAATTCGTAAGGCACGACACAAGCTGCAGACATGATAGTTTCCGATTGTAATACCACGGCCGCTGGATAAAAAAAAGGATAAAAAAGGATTTAAAAAAAAACTTTTTTTTTTATCCAGCGGCCATGGTAATACGAACATACGAGAATAACGGCATCGTCACGTGACGATATCGCCTGATGACGGAATATGATTACGTCATCACGCCAAACGTGACGTCACGCGATGACGTATTCGTCAAGTGATGATGTCACCTGATGACGTCATGTGCTGCCTCTTGGAGAAGCAGCAGACCGTGAGCTTCCCGCTTCTTTGCAGTCTCCGGGATCGGCACACATTTTTCTGTGAGCACCGCGCATGCGGACATGAAAAATCCCCACCAACTAGAGGCTAACAGCTTCGCTGCAAAGCTTCGAAACCCTCTTATACCCGTGTCACACGGGCGTTTCGAAGGCCTTCCAACCAATGGTCAGTTGACTCAAAGGTCAAGTTCGAGCTGCTACACGAGCGGTTTCGAAGGCCGTCGAGTCAATAGTCTATCGAGTCAACGGAGCACTCTACAACTCTATCGAAATCTCGATGGCCTTTGAGCTACGGAAGCGGAAACAGCGCGAACATGCCCTCTCGTTCACAGTGTGCTCGTACTCATGGTTAGAAAGAACAAATCAAACGAAAATGCTCTAAAAATTCTGTGAGTGTTATTAATTATTCAATAAAGTATTTTTGGTACTTGATATGTGCGAACTGCACGTACTCTCGACAACAGCGACGTGCTTGTGTTCATTCCTTCCTCCATGTACACTTTCCCTCTACTTCATGTGCTGCCGGCTGCCGTCATATCGCCGCCATTTCGCCGTATAAACAAACATAAAAGAAATTATAGTGCTTTTAAGTGGTTTTAATGTTGTTTAACTTTTGGTGACATGAAAACGAAAATAAAGATCCGCAGCGCCACACAATTTTGCGAGAAACGCCTGAATCACTCAACGGCCTTTCAAATGTGCCGTGTAGCAGCGCGACAACTCCTTTGAGTCGATAGAGTTGTGGCGTTTCGAAGGCCGTCGACTGGAAGGCCTTCCAAATGTGCCCGTGTGACACGGGTATTACATTCTTTATCTGCTCTGGACCATCACCGACTGCACCTTTGGATCGCACTTTTTCTTTTGGCAGTCTTGTGGTCGGAAGTGCTTTAGGAAGTAAATAACAAGCTGGGGGCACATAATTAAGGGCGCACGAAGGATTGTATGTATTTGTTAGCTCTTTTCTATGGGGGTTATGTGTTGTTACTGAATGTTACAAGGATATTTTTGCACCAGGCCGGGAATGAACGAGGTGTACATAAACTTCAGAATTTTAATCACAACAATGGATTTACTTTGTGTGCCTCTCTCAATGCACGGTTATATAGTTCGGCTTCCGCACGACCCCCCTTTCCAGGCGACACCGTCTGTCCTCCCCCACCACATTCCCCCCTCCTGGAAAATGGCAACGCTACGCCTCTGCTTCCACATTTTACTTGAAGCTGATTTAGCATACTAATTTTGGTCGCCCTGAAGCACCGGTGCCGCGCGGCGATGAATAAACACGTGTGACCATTTGGACATATCGCTTCACCGTCGGCCAAGACAAGCTCGCGTGACGCTGAGGCGCTGACATTCTCGTGCACTCACGGGCGTCACAGCTGCGCTCTTCGCCATTTCATTTTCCATTTTCTGGGCGAAATAGGCCGGAATTAATTACTCGCAAGAAATAGCAGCGCAGGCTTTTCGGAAGTCTGGAATCTTCGGATGACGGGTTCCAGTAAGTCTCGCATTGGGACAAGCTGTCCGACTCTCTCAGCCAAAAGGTTAGTCTTATAAGAATAGCTACTCGTCTAATTACCGAGTCACTCAAAATGTACGCCGCTGTGATAAAGACAATTTCGAGGAAGTAACTTTATTATTTCATCGTCCCGGTTTTTGAATAATTTCGAAAGCATTTTCCGAGGCAACCTGGACGTCGCGCTTTTATGGCCCGATACTGGACTTCGGTATAAATTTGCGACAATAAATTGTGCGAGATTAAATGAGCAGATATTGTGCTACAAGTGCGAATTGCTCACGGTTTGTTCGAGCGAAATCACATGCGTTCGTTACCGCATGCGCTCATTCGGTGCGCGCACACTTACCTCATTGGCTGCTAGTGCGATCGTAGAGATCTGCGACCTGTCGCCCCATTCTCCTAGAAATGTCAAGAGGAACGTCTGTACGAGCGCGGAGTTGCCCAAGAGCTTTGCCCAGCTTTTGTTTGCTCCAGACGCCTGCAGAAAAAAATCATTATCATATTGATGTTACGCAGTAGAACGCAAAATAAAAAAGAAATCAGTGTCGATTTAACGTTAAGTGCGAGAGAACTGCGTTAGTATTACGTGGCACCTCTTTCAGAATCCGGATCCATGATTTAAACCGCATCACCACTTTGCAAAGCGCTGTTCAGGAGCTCACACGTCCTGCCTCTTCGAGGAGCGACGTGCAATTGACGGTGGTCCGGAGAAGACCGGACCACCTCTCTCTCTCTCATATATATATATATATATATATATATATATATATATATATATACATGAACATACATACATACATACATACATACATACATACATACATACATACATACATACATACATACATACATACATACATACATACAGGCACAGATACATACATATATACACACACCTTTAAAACTTGACCGGCTTCTCACACTTCACACACATACTTTTTCCCCCGCTTTGACACTCCTAATGCTGACGGATAAAAAGAGAAAAGAACGAAGAACGAAAAAATTATACTTCATCGATTTTATCGGCACCTTAGACCCTTTGGGGCGTATTTTGTCCCCTCAAAGTAAACTCCATATATTAGGGAGTTTTAGATTTTGCTCAGGGATCACACCCTGCTTGCGCTGTTTTGTACCTATTTTGCTTTCTTTTGTGTACCTTTCTGCATTCTTTTGCAAACTCGACAGTTTGAGTTCCCAAACTTAGGGTGCGCGAAATCTAAAACTCCCAAATCGTCCCCTGTCTTGATTGCGTTTTCTTTCTTTAAAACTCTGCGCTCGCTGCTTTCCTGTCACGCATTGTATTTAGATGACGATTATTTGTTTGGAGACAAGATAAGCCCCAAATGGTGAAAGCGTTTTCTTAGTGCGCTGTAACTGACCTGACTCCCCAACGCTTCCAACCTTGCGCAAAATCAAACTCCTTGTTTTTAAGGAATACTGACACAAATATGTCGTGGCCCGTTTTCCTTTTTGGTGTTTGTGTTTTTACGTAGCCATCGACTCCGTAATTACGGTACGAAGCCTCGAATCTTCGAGAGCGCCACAATCAATTAATCACAACACCATTTATACGGCCCATTCAAAAAGGCGCGTCAAGCTCAGTGCGGCTTTGTCCGTGAAAAAGCAGAATCGTCACGTCGCTTTGGTTGAGGTTCCGGGCCTTCCTTTAAAGGAAAAAAAAAAATGAAAGGAAAAGAAAATGAAGAATAAGAATGTAGCGGAAAATATTTTATGTCAGCATTACCTCGAAGTCCATCTCGTTCAACACGACGACGATCGAATTAACCTCGTCGACATTCATTGCCGCATGCTGGGGTGCGAGTTCTGTCCTTAGTGGCGGTTTACAGGTATTGTTTTAATGCGCTAGCACTAGGAGTGTCAAAGTGGAAGAAAGTGTATATGTGTTAGGTGTGGGAAGCCGACTACCATCGTCAGCTGCGCTATATATATATATATATATATATATATATATATATATATATATATATATATATATATATATATATATATATATGCTCCGGACCGCCATCAGTTGCATTTCGCTCCTCGAAGAGGCAGGGCGTGTGTCGAGTGAGCAGCTGAACAACGCTTTGCAATATGGTGAACACCTCAAAGTGGTGCGACAGTAATGCTAACGTATTTCTCTGGCGTTTACCGCCAAATCATCACTGAATCAATTTTTGTTTCTTCGCGAACCAACTTAATTTATTGCCAGGCAACACGCCCTCACGGAAATCGGCACCTTGTTTTTCCATCGTTACTACAACTGCGCCTTTATCAGGGACACTTCTTAATCTGGTGGTATACACACGCCTATATTCTGACAAAGCCTTTCCGTCTCATATATTAGCCCGTAAAGTACGTGTGTATAACTCTCAAGTCAACGATCGTCGAGTCTGTTCACTGTTACACGGAAATTTGGGAGAAATAAGAACAATAACCAAAGCAAGTGGATTTCTTAGCAATATTAGGCCTAGTAGGCTAGTATGGAACACGTGCTTCCATGAATAAAGGCGTGACATTTAAATCGAGCTTGAACTGGCTATAAGAAACGCCTACAACTCTTTCATTCTTACAGAGCTTAACATCTCGAAGCGAGGGCAGTGCAAGTAATGATTTAATGAAATATAGACGAAAAAAAAAAAAAGGGGGGGGGGGGGGGAGACACAGACTATACCTCGTTTTCAGCTTCCTGTATGACAACCTTAGTTTGGCTTTTTTCCATTGCATAACCTGAAAAGACATGTGCATATATGTATGTAACGTATATATCCTATAATAATATTATTGAAGTGACGTGCCACGATCGCACTAACCTTCAGCAATCATTCTGGAGCCGAAAATGACGAGAAGAATCACGGACAGGTAATGCGTGTAGTCCTTTTGCATGATGGAGGCGAATGAACCAATCATCGCTGTATAAAGAGAAGAACATCGGTGATGGGAAGCATTGTTATACATTTATGACATGGAGGTCGTGAGTCATCATTTTCGCACCACGTACCCTACGTTATAAGGTACTATGTATATCTGCGTACCTGAACAGACGGACATCAGCGCATTGGCCGACAGCGCTCCTGCAATGGCGGATGTCTTGGAGTGTTTCATGGCCATCAGCGCCGTAATGAAGAAGGTCTTGTCTCCCATCTCGGAAAATATGATCATGGTAGCTATTGCAAGAGTTTGGGGATCCATCTTTTCTGGCAATCGTCAGTGCTGTAGCGCACGTTCGAATATGGTTGAATGACAGGGCACACACTATGAGACTATAAACAGTGCTAGGTCAGCTGCCTTCGTGAACGGGCGTTTACCGAAGGTCGAGAAATCTTCAGCTCCTTTAACGATATAGCTCCGGAGCGGTCGAGGCTTCGAGTGAAGTGTTGGTGTTCCGTGCGGCTGCAGCAACGTCTTGTTTATCTTCTGGAAGCACGTATGCGCACATACGTGTGTCTTGAGCCGATTGTCTCCTTTCAATTATCTTATCTATTGTCTCCACGTGCGTGTCCAGGCTGACATCGCAGTCTTTGAACAGGCAACAAGAAACGGGCTACTGATAGCAACTTCTTTAGGTGCGATGGACGCGCGCACCGTCAAAACGCGCGACGATATCTTAGCGTCTGCACATATATTCGCATCTGTAATCACAAGTGAAATACTTGCGTTGAGAACATTTGTTGAGTGAGGCGCATATCTGATATATACAATGACCTCTAAGGATATGGATTTTTTTATATCTTTGTTAATGATATACGTGTCAGCAGTGCAAGAAAGACTCTTCGTGTCAGAAGCTGTCGTTCAATTTTCTGTGATATTTGTGAAGGTGTCGCTTCCAAATGAACACAGCTGCACATCTTGCAGGCGACGCGCTTGCACATAACACAATAATAATGAAAAAAAAAAAACAGTATACCAATGAAGCTCGCCATGTGGAGCAAGTTCTGCAGTGCCTTGTTGCTGAGGGAACTGAACAAATGGCAGTGACTCTTGTTGCATTGGTCATTTCTGTTTTTGATCTTTCAGCGGCCCGCGGATGGACACGGCCACGCACACGGCCGACCGCGCCGTTATCGAAGCGCAGAAGCGGGAAACCCTGAGGAAGCAGAGCATGGCCAACGCGTGCGCTGAAGTTGACCGTACTCCTTTCCCGTATCTACGCATGCGCTCGTCGGCTTGGCACTCTTGGCAGTTGTCGGTCAGCTCAGCAGACAAACTTCGCATCTGCCCCAATCGTTATGGGTATCCTGGCCCTAGGCCTAGGAAATAAGCGTCTCCACGCCCTAAATTACAGTATTTCATCGACTGAGGAGTAACAGAGTGCCTACAACAGTCAGCGAAGGCTCCACAAACATGGAGACGGAATCTCCGATGCAGGAAACCGTCTACGGAACGACGAACGAAGAGACGCACGATGTGATGTCCGAAAAGGTGCAGACGTTGGCTGGTAATATATACCAGGAGTTCCAGCGCATGATCGAGAGGTATGACGAGGATGTGGTCAAGGATCTTATGCCACTCGTGGTGAACGTTCTCGAGAGCTTGGACTTGGCTTGCATGGAGAACCAAGAGCATGAAGTGGAACTAGAGCTGCTCCGAGAGGATAACGAACAGTTGGTGACACAGTACGAGCGCGAGAAACAGCTGAGAAAAGCCGCCGAACAGGTGATGTGCTCATATTATTTCGGTGTATTGATTCATCTCTGCTTTCTTGGCATTGCCGTTTGTTGCTAAGAGCTAACCGTTGCCCTGAGTCGGCGATCCAATTTCCGATGTAGAGCGTTGTGAAATGTTGGCAAGGATAAGATTCATGCGCTCACCTCACTCATGAGCTTGATCCATCCTGTAGATCACGCTATGTAGAGGCGTTCAAGGACGGCCAAACACCATACTGTCGTAATCTGGAGGTATTCGGAGCGTAGCTCCATTCACCATATTTTAGGTCGATGGTCACGGGCTCGGGTACAGGTTATGTTTCTCACTTGCACAGTGCGTCGGTAGTCGTTGAACATGATGGATTAACTATCACGATCAGGATGCTTTCTCTTTGCATATGATTACAACAAAGTGTAAAACAGCGAGTAAAACGGAGAACTTTCATGATACGCGGGTCGTATTCGCATCCTGTAGTGTTTCCTTCTTCGCATGACACTGCGATCGTAGTGGCTCATGTTCCAATTCGCGAAGTGCAGTAGCAGTATGCGTGCGCTGGCCAGCCATATGTGTTGTGAAACAATGCGACAGCGTGCGAGCGCCGTAATGGCCGTAAGCAGTCGGGCGCCGGTGAAGCGCGAGTCAGCTGTTCGACCGCCCAAGGAATCCTCGAAGCCCTGTTGGGAGGCTGACCTAGTTTTTATTGTTTGGAACGGGCAAGGCCGTAACGCCGTTATGCAACACCTAGAACACGAGTCGTTTCTCTTCGCACTTTCGTTGTCAAGTGCTGTTGTGGGAGTAAAACGAAAAAGAAAAAAAGATCTCGTAGGTGAGAACTAAGTTTATTTGAGTGTCACCGGCCCCCTTGCTTTGACGCCCGTGTTGCCAGCGATGAAACACGCCGTCTAATTTTATTGAACTCTCCGTTCATTCAATGAACGGGCCCTTCGCAAGGCCAGAGTCGCCCACTTCCTGTGTTTGGGTGTATCCTCTGCGTGGTTCGGACGTGTGGGTTTCACTTTATTCCTCGATGCGTACGCGATCCCTTTCGTCGTTTTTGCTCTTGCTCAAATGTCTTTCTGGCTTCCGGAGTGCTGCCATCTGTGCCTTGTACTACACCTCACGATTGTAGCTTTCCTGGCCTTCATTTGTATTCACTGGCTGGTCTGTATGTTTCATGCCTGTCATCATGTTCAGAGCTCAACCTTGCATGCTTAAGTATAACTGCGCTGATATGGTCCTGTTTGACTATATTATCAGCTCTTATGCACTGCTGTTTATTTGTTTTTATATGGTTATGTTACAGAAACTTTTAGAAGTGGAATACACTGTAGATGATGATCGCCGGGACCTTGAAGGGAAGGTTGAGGGGCTGGAGTCTGCTGTCCGCATACTGGAGCTCAAGTCAAAAAATTCTTCAGATCATGGTGTGTTGCACTTATTTCCGATCATAGGCTGTTGGTATTTAGCAGTGCTGTGGGGATACATCAGTTATTAATCCTTCTTCAATAACTTTCAGCTTCAAGATTAGAAGAGAAAGAGTCTGAAATGAAAAAGGAGTATGCAAAACTACATGAAAGGTATACTGAAGTAAGTAATGCCTGAAAAGAAGGGTATTTGTGCTGTCTTCTGGTACTTTATGTGCATGTTTATCTGTTTACTTATAGTTATTCAAGACACACATGGATTACATTGAAAGAACAAAAATATTGTTTGGCTCTGACAGAATGGAGATGGCAGGTGTAAAAGGAAGGTGAGTGTTTATGAGAGATGTGTTATTGAATTTCACTCATCTTGGGGCTGATAGCACTGGCATGGCATTGGTTTTAGCCATTGTTTGTGTCATTCATGGTTTCATTCCAAAGCCTGTCTGTAAGAGGTTGCTGCTAAACTGAATCAGTATTATCCCCATATTCACAAACTTATTTTGGTTCGGTACTCCCCTTTGACATTTACTTGTGGACTGCAGCTGCACCCATTGAGTGTAGCTGTCACTGCACTTTAGTAATATACCTCAAGCAAACTGCTGTTGCTTGAGAAACACTCCTTCACTCCTGTGCCTTGAACTTGATACTTGAAGTAACTCAGTGTAACTTTATAGATCAGGAATTGTCGATGAGTGTTATTGAAATGCCATGACTATTGTCATCAGAAACGACAACAGAACACCCAAGGCACAAGGTGCTGACTGGTTGCACTTCCACTTTGCAAAACCAGGTAGGAGTGTTGAGGTCAAGTATATCTATGCATCAGGGTGGTAGTCATTGTACCATATTCAACATATTTGCTTAAATGGTGAAACATTTATGAAGCAGTGATGTACAGTCTCCTGCATTCTCACATTGTGTTCTGTGATTTGCCTTCTGCTAGTTGGTTCTTGTATTGTAACTTTGTTCTTTCTAAATTTTGAAGGCATCTTGAGCTTAAGTTTTGATGTTGACACTGTCAAGAGCAGTGCTTGAACCTTGTTGTTTACCCTATGTTTTTAACTTTCCTTTCCATGTGCCTGAGCAGCAAGACAGGAATGCACTTTGCCCTCAGCAAATCTCCTGGCGGCCCCGCTTCCTTGGGTCTTTCAGGTGAAACCACTCCAGCTAAGACAATCCCAACGTCCCCCGACTACCCAGACCTCATCTCACCTACAAAGAGCAACGATTCCAATGCCAGCCTCAAAAGTGAAATACAGGTTAGTTCTTATATCAAGCAGTGTGCAGAGCCTTTGATGACAATCTGGAAGGGTGTACAAATCATATTGCTCTTGGAAAGTGTTCTGTTCATGTTCAGGCGCTATACACAGACAGTGTAGCCTTATGTATATGCAGACAGTGTTCATATATTGTTCACTGAAATTATACTCAGCCTCACAGCAAAATTCTTATAATATGAAAACATCTCCAGACCATACAGACCTTCAACCTTTTATGGATGAAACTTATATACCTGTGAAAAAAGCTTATTTTTGTGTATATCTTACTGATTAGAATGAAGAAAAAAAAAATGTCAGCGTGAACGTTTTCAGCAATGGATATGTTGTTCGTGAGCAACACCAGGCAGAAGTGCAGAATTGGGCTTTTCAAAAGCAAGAATAATATCGTCACTTTGATAAATGCTATTGAGGTATCACAAGTCAATAATGAAATCACATCTAGTAAATTTATGGGAACAGTGAAGGCTCTTAGTAATGTAATTATTGCTGCAAAGAGGAATATTTTTATAAGCATTTATCAAAGCTACATAATAGCATTTACTGTCAAAGCAAACCCACGTCTGAGTCACCACAGTGCTTATGAGGCATTCATAGCATTTTCTTTTTCTTTTTTCAAGATACATTTGGATGCATTCACCATGGCTACTTAATTCTGGTGACCTGCATGGCATAGAGTGATGACACTTTAAATGCACAAAGTAGCATAATAGCAATGTCACCACAGGTGTAGAACGATACATCTCACCAATTCTCTGCATGTGAAGCTATGGGTGAAGTCAGACAACCAGGAAAGAGAACCATAATGTAGTGGCTCCTCCCGTGTCTTCCTATGGTTGCCCTCTGCAAGAAACTTCACTGAATGGAAGTGTCGTGGAAGGATTAGTAGTGCACAATGGGCAAGGCCTTGATTGGAACATGCACCCAGCAATCATTACTGATCGGCTGACACAAGCCTTTGCTGCACTCCACATTGTTGGTGAGATGGAGTATAGATCTATTGTGCAGGTGTGAACGTGGCCTAATGCATGCTATTGGCAACAAGTGCTAAGGGCACTGTTACCAGCACGCATTTGGACAGTAACGAAGAACATCTGAAGGTTTGGCAATATGACATATTACTCTAGCCCAATTTGAAAGAACAGTCAGAAGCAATACATATTACTGCTAATTTGTGCTGAAAGGAGGATTGAACAACCCACAAGAATGCATTTTTCACATCCAAATTCACCATAATCTTTTGGTTTGGCTCTGATTTGGCAGATAATACTGTATACCTCTGTGTGAGGGCTGTTTAGAGACAGTTCATTGAAGATAAACCATTTAAACTGAAATTTCAGGTGGGGCAAAAGAAATTTTATTTCATGCAGCAGTCATCAATAAATAGTTAAAAATGTCACCTGCAGTAGCGTCAGTCCATTAGTTGTAAGAGCTGGACATCAATGGATACCCAGTAAATTATCTTTTGATTAATTTGGGCACATATTGCAGTTCTGGAAACAAAGCTAGTCCCTTCTAGTCGCCCCCACCCCTTCTAGAAAAGGGGTGGGAGCGACATCTCTTTGGCACTATTACCATTCTCCTTGACTATGTGAGAATGTATCAGTTACGTCATCGGGACATTTAGTCCTTGAGGTTCTCATTGGTCAACCACTGCAGTGCAGCATATGTAACATGATGCATTTTATTGCAATAGCAATTATATGGACACTCCAGATGAATTTTTGCCGTCGTCGCTGTGATGTTCCGGATATAGTCACACCTTTATGACGAAGTGCTCGAGACCTTCAAAATGCTTTGTTATACAGGTTACTTCATTGTAAAGGTGACGCACCGTTCCGCTCACATTAGAGCAGGCTAAGCACCATTGAGCAATATAAAAACTTTATTTAACATCAATTCAAGAGTAACCTAGTGAAATAAGTTGCAAATTTTCTTGTGCACCCTATCTGACTATGATCTGACAGAATGTGTGAACTGCAACCAACCTTATTGCATTGAGGTTGGCAGCATGTTGCGTGGCGAGATGCAGGAGCTACGCAAAGTAAACTACAAATCATCGAATGCCGCTGTCGCCTACCTTGTCATCAAAATCTCTTCATGACTGTTCATTATACATATAGGATCTTTATCACTGCCTTTGTTGATACTCGCATCCTTTCAGCCTGAGCTGGCTTTAAAGATGTCGTTAATCATTGGTCACAATTACATCATCATGCTGTCATCAACTGCTACGGATTCGTCAGCCATTGCATCCACTGATGCGCTACAACAAGCAGCGTACAAGTTAAGCAATCCCTGGAGCAGGGCAGCAGGGGGGGGTTGGGGGCTATTCTGTCCACCTAGTGGACAGCCCATTTTGGCCACCATTGATTGGCTGGAGGTTTACATGCGAGCAGGAGACAGGCTGGGGGGCACCCATCTCTTTCTCACGCGTACCTCAGCCCAGCCAATCAGCACTTCAGCAGCAGCCGAAATGGACATGTCCACTGGCGGCGCTGTTCATCATGCCAGCATTGTCGGAGGTTTTATAGCAGACAGGATGCTGTTACTTCTACCCAGCAGAAGTTGCCTTAAGTTCTGCATCGCGCCAACATGTTGCACCGGCGCATACGTGGAACACTGGCCGAGGAGTCGAAGCACAATACTGAACTTTGCTATTGCTGGTCAATGCTTTGCCCTTCAGGTGAAACTGCTAGTTCTTTCACTATATTTCGTAAGTAACTTAGACCATAAGAAGATAAAATTGATAAACACAGGTAGTTCGTCTCCTCCATGGCTGCCATAAATTCCACTCTATGACTAGCACGTGCTTGTGATGTTTGCATTCATTTTTGATTGAGAAGGTGTTCCTGCATCTTGTGTGGCTTGTATGTTTATTGTAATGCTTCTCCACTTTGGTGGAGGACATCAATCCCATATAGAAGATGAGATGAGGTGTGGTGGGGGGGAAGGAACTACATAGGTGCCTTTAGGTGTATTCCTTTAGCTGCACCTCATGGATGAACCAGAGGGGTGATTCTAAGATTACCTTGCAGTGTCATGCAAGTCTTCAGGACAGATTTATGCGTAATAACTGCTGGGCTTATATCTGGTAGTAGTATTGAAAGGGCAAAGTCCCATTGGCACGGCTCAAAGATGATGACGCCAACTGACTTTGTCGTCTACGCCGTACCTCTGCCAAGATGTTATAGGCTGAAGAGAAGCATATTCAAATGTATTTGCAGAGTATTTGCTATTGCTCTGGTGGCTGATAAGATAGATGGCAGGTAAATAGCAAAGTCCGTAACCATTGTTGCCACAATATTTAATATCTGTTGTCAGCACTGTGACAAATACGGTTGTGCAGATTAGCCTTTACACAATTAACAATTGTGTCAGGCTGCTCAACTTCTTTTAGTCTATTTATCAATATATATATATATATATATCCCGCACAGGTATATTTATCTGTGCGGGATACGGCCAAATGTTTAGATAGATCCAGAAAAATAGCATAACGTGGAGGTGCTTATCATTCGTTGAAGCGAAATAATAGATAAAGGTTACAACCATATTACAGTAGACACATTTCTGTGGAAACCATGTTGTTAATGAAATAGTTGTTTGTTTTAGCCTTCGAGGAAGTTAAGAAGTAGCTGGCAATTAGGTGCTCCTGTGCCGTACAGCATCCACTTAATAATTGAATGGATCTATGATTTCCAGCATATAATTTATTGCCGGGTTTATGCATTGGCACTACCCTTGCAGGATAGTGCTACGCGTTCATGATATATGCTTTCATGCATTTGTGCAAGAAAGGTTATTCTTTTTTTCTGATGGTGAGGACAGACATTTCTTTGTGCCTTGTTTTGCAGGAGGTACGTGTTGGTACAGTTCCTCCTGCTCCACAGCCTCCACAGGCAGCAGCTGCCGAAAACCTGCCTCCTAAGGTTGGCCAGGTGCAAAGTAAGTTGCTGATGCTCTGGTCTTTGTTTGTTTGTTTGTTTAAGACAAATGTGACAATGCATGTGCATGCTTTGTGCGTGTGTGTATTCTCTTGACTGGTTGGTACTAGTTGTCACCTAGTTTCTTATTTAATGATGGGTGGGAACGATTGCACATATCGTGGCACAATCTCCCTCTGTGTGTTTGATAAGATTACTACATCGTAAGTCCTAGTTTCTTATATTTGGTGAAAAGGTAATTTTGTTCCTCTCCATTATAATGCAAAGTACATTGAATTGGGAAAACAAAAGTGTGTACAGACTGGTGCATTTCACTTGTACTAACATATGGGGCTGAGACATCAAGGATAACAAAGAAACTTAAATCAATGATGGAAAGGAAAATGGTAGCCGTGATGTCAAGAGGCAGGAAGTTGGCAGTATGGATGAGAGAGAAAATGGTTGTAGCTGACATGCTAGTTGAGGTTCTAGTTGGGTAGGCCATGTAATGTGTGGAATAGGTAACTGGCGCTCTGTCAGATTTACAGGATGGGTTGCTGATGTCAATATGCTGATGTTTTATAAAATTGAGATAACTGGAGATCATTGGGAGATGCCTTTGTCTTGCACGGGACATAAAATAGGTGGATGCTGATAACGTTTTGCTTACATAAAACAAGCGTGGCACATCATGGCTTCCGAGATAGCAATGCGCTGTTGTGACTAGCAGCAATGTAGTTGTTGCTGTATGCTGCAGCATTTACAAGAGTGCCACACTCTTGGAAGCCTTCTAAAACTGTTGTACTTTCAGTGCTTTGCTGGTGTGTTATTGTGTTAGACAGCACTTAGCAAAAGAAAAATGCTTTTATTTTGAATCCTGACCACATTTACAGTCGACACATCATGCAATAGCACATAGTGTTACCTAAATTTACTTTCCTGCCTTTTGATGCTATGTGTCGTGGGTTTAAAAACTTCTGAGCAAATTAAAAGCAGCCTGATGCAGTTATGTGTACAGTTGTCCAATGTGTCCTGTGTTTAAATGGTTAATCTTTCTGACAAGTCTTTTTCCTTCCTTTGCTCATGCCATGTTGTCTTAAAACCCTGCATGGCAGAGTAAAGAGTAGGGCGAATAATTGTAGAAGTAGCACTGGCCTGCATCAGCCGATGTTGGAATCGTTAACATGCTGCTTGCTCGATAGGGCCTTGGGTTATGTATAATACCTGAAGGTGTGCATGTCTTACTTCTGGCAATTTGTAGATTGAAAAATTTATAATTATGTGTTCTGTTGCAATGTGGACCTTTTACTGTCTTTGCTGCCATATGAAAATCATGGAACTTATTTTGGAATGCATCTTCTGTTTCTCCGTTTCCCATTGTAGAAAGTGGTTGGGTGGACGGGTTCAGCACAGACATGTCCATGTCGGAGACAACGTCACTCACTCCTGAAGTGGAAGACATTGAGGACATTACGCATGACGACGAAGTTGGTGTCGACAAAACGACAGTGCGCCGGTACGATTACATGTCTAGATTAAGGGCACAAGGTTCAAGCATTTCTTTGTTATATTCTGCAATGTATTTTTTTTTTTTTTTGAGTGGTAGTGTAGCATATTTATTTCAAAGCTTTGCCAACTTTGAGTTAAATCATCATGTGATGGAAGGTGGAGCGAGGATTGGAAGCGGGGAGCTTGACAAGGGAAAAAAATGCTAAACCTAGCCTTGTCGAGATAAACAGGCTGCACAACATAGACAGCAGGACTACACATACTATTAATCATGTCATAATCATGTCATGGCCAGTGTTTGCTTAGCATGTGCATTTTGTCTACATATGCTTTCTCAGAGCGGTCACATATGGGGTCACACTTATTATTTTAAAGTAGAATTTGTTTTTCCCCGTGTATTCATTGCTCACGGGAATGACAAAGCATTGAAATAGCTTTTGCGCAAGCTGAGGTTGCATGGATCCATTTTCAAAGAAAGTTATTGTGCGAGTGTTTTATGAAGACGGCACACATCTAATAAGGCAGACATTGCTCCGGCAGTACAAGCACATAATTGTAAGTGATAATGTTAGTGGTTATCTGGAAATGATGCTGCAGGTATCAAAGGTCATCTGTGCACGCAATTTTTCTATTGCTTGGAAATCTTAGGATGACTTAGGCTGTTGTGTACAGTGTTATTGTGTTCTGCTTATTACGCCGTGTACCTTGTGAGTTTCATAAGCACTGATGTCAACATTGTTGATCTTATTCTTAACATCTCAGAGAGCAGCGCAGGCCAAACACGCTTTACCAAGAGCTCAGTTTTCATGATGAAAACATGGCTGAAGGCGAAGAAGGCTCAGATGTTACAGGTGAGTTGTTAGTGGGGCTCTGCAGGCAAGGGGGCACCAGAGGTGTTTTTGCTTGTTCGGTAGTTTACTCTGCTCCCTTTGCACTAACTTACCATTTCACAAAGGTAACGGTGTAACTTGTAGCATGATCGTTTTAGTCTTACCTCTTATAAGGGAGCTATGGATTAGAAGACGCAAAAGGCTTTTGTTGTGCTTCACAAGCCGCTTGGGTCCCAACAAAACTCAAGCAGACTTTGGCTTCTTAAGTATGTGAACCACTTGCGTCCTCTAATCTAAATTTCCCAATTGCATCTGCTGGGTATTGAGTTGTACTTCACATTTAATGCTCTTTACCTTGATTGTTATTTGCTAATGAATGGGACCATTAAGAAAAAGGCCTTGTTTTAACAAGTCAGGCAATGTATTGTTACCTCTTTGTGCCTTATAAAAACACTAACAGTGCTTACTGACAATATTTCTGCTTGTGTACTCAATAAATGCCGCCCTAAGGAAACTATGTTCACCCGGGAGAGTATGCGTCATCAGGTTAGTCTTGGAAACTGAGTGAACTCGCTTCAGGCATGATTGCGGCATGTCTGATCACGCCTTGATGCTCTCCCTGAGCGTGCTTTGCTGTATATTGGCTACTGCATCCCTGTTGCAGCTCAGTTTCTCAGATGGGCATTTGTTGGTGGGGCAAGAAGCCAAGACTCTTGCATTTGTATGTGTTGCCGTAATTGCTACACAGCAGAGTTTGAGCCCATCAAGAGGAATTAAGCTGTGCTATGTGCAAAAATTTCCTGTGGGAAATTGTAGCAAATTTGCTTGCTTGTCATTATTATTGATGCAACACTAACACACGTCACTGCAACATAACTAGGTGCTTTTCTGCCTAAAATAGAATCTATGGTATTGTTTACTGCTTTAATGAACAAGCATAATTCTCTGCATACTTTTCAAAAGTATCTTGGCTAGTGGAATCAAATAAAGTGACCTCACATTGTAAATTATATCATATTTCTTACAATGCCTCATTTTTTTTTTTTTTTTTTTGCTTTTAGATCTTCTCTACTATAATGTGATGCACTATTACGCGTGATGTAAAGAAATAAAGTATAAATAAATGACTGAAATTTATTCTGCTGGTAACTAGACTAGCCAAACTTCTGCAGTTTTAGAGCATTCACAGTGACTAAAGCTTGGCTGAGCTCAAAGGACATGCTCTGTATGAAATTAAAATTGGCATAATAACAGCAAATGTTCACACTTGAGAAACTGAACTGAGCATGCTCCTTGGCCTTGGCTGTCTGCGGTCCGCATGCGCAGGCTATTTCCTGGATTGGTTTCATGCAGTGCTTGTCTTTTTCTGCATGGTTCGCTTGAATGAGTGCATGATTTTGCTTCCTCCCATTTTTCTTTTCCTTGTTTCTACTTTTTTTTGAAATCTCTCCTTTTCTTCTCAGACAGTGACGCAGAAAGTGAGCCAGATAATCATGGTGGCAAAAATGGTAGGCCTCTGTGGCATTTTTGTCCATTTTGTTTTTCCCATGCTTAGTAGTATGTTGTATGTTATTGCTGGTTCTGGCTGTGACCCTTTGCTCCAAGGTGCTTGTTTCAGCTCTTGCTTGCTTGCTTGGATGCATATGTATAAGGCACATAGCCTACATGGTTTGTCTAGAAACAGTGCAGTATTTTTACCATCTAGTTGTCAATCTTAATCCCACAAAGCTCAAGCATCATTTCATACTAGTGAAAATTAAATCAACCTGTTCATCTTTCTGGTCATGGAGAGTACATTTGTGGCAAGGAAAACTATAATTAAATGTTATTTAAGTTATAAATTAGTTAGTACAGTAATTATTTGTTTAGTAATTGGTTTGCTGAGCTATCCACAACTGAAACTTTGCTTTGCTCTGTCAGAAACACTATAATAGCTTTTTGGTCTAAGTTTCCCTTGGTAAAATCATCATTTGAGGTCGCAAACTCAGCATGTCAAAAAATGCTACGTTGGGTGTCGTGGAGTGGTGTCTTGTTCAGCATATTCAAAGGCAGTGCAGTCCTTGTATCCTCCTGCCACTCCAAATTAAGCTTACTTAAACATGGTGGAATGCAGCAGTAAAGTATTTCGTATTGGAGATTGTGTCATTGCACTTTCAAATGTGTGTCCCAAATGGCCATGGCTTTATTTTGGACAGGCTTGCAAAAATGCCACATACTGTCTGGTAATGTACATGGTGACAATACTTGTAATTTCCATTTACTGCACTGGCTTGCATTTTATCCACCATAACTATGGTATGGTGACAGGACTTAATTAGGCTCAGAGCGTGCAGCTGTTTCTCTTGTGGTTGATGGATAATTTCTGTTTGGCCCATGCTGAGCAGAATGACGGTACTGGTAAACATAATATCAGAGTGCAGCACATTGCTTCACGTTTATTTCGAATAATTCTTTTGTAAATTTCCTAGAGCTTATATATTTTTTGTCAGTAACTTGCTACCATTAAAAGGGCACGAAGCTTCAGTACACTGCTAGCTCAAGAACTGTTGCTATCATCTGCATCACATGCAAGAAAGAGTCAATAAACCATTCAGCAAGTGCCACATAATAATTATGTAGACGTTTACTTAACTGAAAATTTTTTTTCTTTTGAACTCAACTTCTCATAGCGGTAACTTGCCTATTTGTGTTTCAAAGCCTCGGTCATGCAATTCTTTAGAATGTTTTCACACCAGGTAGTCCGCCTCATGTCGAGCTCTGTTCATCACCACATAGTTGCCTCCTAGGGGAACTCTCATGAGCGATCACTAGAGGCATAGGCACGCTTCAGTCGAAAAGGCACTTTTGTATTTCAATGTTCAGTTTAAGCTTTTAACTGTGGTTGGAAGCAAACAGGCCATGTGACTAGAGACATCCTGTTTTATCGCCACACTGTTCCACATTCTGCAGCCTGATTAGCCCAGTAATTAGCTAATTTTGGTGACAACTTCTTGAATTCATGTCTTGTAGCCCTACCTTTCCTCTAAATGGCTGTCACACGTTTGCAAAACTTGTCCTGTAGCGAACATCTTGTGACAGATGAAGTTGAATGGGAGCTGCCCATTTTGTTGGTACAGCAGTACAAGGAATATTTAGCAAGTAGGTTACTGGTGGCATGATTGTGAACTTGTTTAAGTTTATTTGAGCTTGAGAAAGTTACGTTGGTAAAGCAAACTTGTGTTTAATACTGTCCATTTTTGCTTTCTCTTGCTCTTTTTATGACCTGTTTGCTTGATTTCCCTTGTAAGATATTATATGTACCAACACACCCGAACATTGTAAAAGAAGTGGTGTGGTGCATTTTATTGGCTATTACTATAGGCAATTGCAGTGCTCATTTTCTAATGTGTTTGCCTGACCTCTTATAAACATTGTATAGCAGTGTGGGTTGTCATTTCGCACTGCAGAATGAAGCTATGTGCTGGAACTAGGCCACATGTCTATTGATGTGCCTAAGTGCTGCATTTTCTCTGCCCATTTAATTGTGTTTGTGCTTGCTGTGTTCGTTTAGTACTTGTATTGCATGTCACTTTGCAATTGTTTGCTCTTCATAGCTTGTGTTGTGTTTTTTTCTTGTGATGCTTTTGCTTGAAAGCATTTTGTGTCATGTTCTATCTGGTGTATTTTCCCGAAAGGATTCATTCCTAAAATCCTTCAAATAATAGCGGCTTTTTCAATATTAATTGCAAGGAATACAGTGTTGTATAACAGTTAAGTAACAAACTTGTTTCCTCTGTTTTTGCACGTCCTTACTGACAGTTACTGACAACATATTCGGTAAGCATGACCCATCTGTATTTTTAACAGTCATTTGGCATGAATATAGGTGCTGTCTATGTACAGGTCAGAATACAAAGTTTTTACACTTAGCTATTATTTTAGCATATGCAAACGGCTGTAATTGTAATTGAAAATCAACATCATTATCTAATAAAGCAAATTATAGTTATTCAAGCATATTCTCATCAGCATATTCTCTGTGTACCTATTCTTGCATTTTTTGTCTCCTGAGTGTTGTCTCACGCTTGCTTTTTCTTTTCTTTTAAAGCTCCTCATAACAGTAAGCATGTTCCTAAAGCCAAGCTTTACACTGTTTTACAGTGTGCGCTGCCTAGAACTGGAAAGCCTTATGACTTCTATGCTTAGCACTGATTGCTTATGCTTTGTGCATTTGCATACTGTAGGAGCCATTACTTCCTTGGTACATAGTGCATGTGTACAGTTCATAAAGTCGGTCATTTTTTAGACGTAGTCAGTTAGCAAGACGACTAAGTTTGTAAATGATTTCAGATGTGACCAGGTTGGTTGATTTGTAAAAACAGGGTCTTTCACTTATAAGTTACAGGAAGAAATACAATAAATAAAGCACGGCAAAGCTAAGCTCCTGAAGCTATCACTTCGATATCTGGATTTTGTCAAATAGCATACTATATAGTTTTTTTTTTTTTTTTTTTAAAGGACCATTTTCACTGATATGTGCTAATTCATGCAGGCATGGGGAAGGAGGTTGAAAACATCATCATGGAGAACATTGAGCTCCTTGCCACAAAGTAAGCAGTTCCTTTGTTGTGTGGGCAATTCATTATTGCATCTGCTATCTGGGAGTAGCTGCATGTTGCTGAGTTCATGGAAGGGTGTTTGCTGCTCACAAGAGGCATCATCACATCGCTAGTTGTTGTGTATGGTGGTGCTTAGCAATGTGGATGCCAAAGGCAGCTCTAGAGAAGTTCACAGGGACTAACACGTGATTTGTTTCACCATTTATGCCCACTGCATGCCCATATTAACACCTAGTTGTTTCTGCTTCTAGGAATGCGCTAAACATTGTTAAAGACGACCTAATCGCCAGGGTTGACCTTCTCACCAGGTGAGTTTGATGCCAAGGCTACTGCTGCTGCTGCTGCGTTTTTTTACGAGCTCCCATATCTCCCTATTAGAAATGTCGTACCTCATTCGAGCATTCAGGCTGTGAAATTTCTACAATGCAAAACTTACTACATGTGCTGAGTGAAAGTAGCACGTGTCATTTCATTTCTGTGAAGTGAGTTTTAAACACGTCTGCAAATCATAATCTACATGATTACAGAAAATGATGCCAGGAGTTATGGATATATTAAGTTAAAACACATTTGAGGAGTCGGAGTAGTGTGGATCTCTTTTCGGTATACCTTTTGAACTGAATGAATGCTTTGAAATTAGCTTGTGGTTTGTCACTTTCGTACTAATGTAGAATCTTGTTTGAGAATTTACCATGCTTCAGTAGGCTGTAGCTTTCTACACACATCTTACGATTTGTATACTTCGTCTGGCTACGGTGCTAAATGCTCATATAACTATGTATGTGATGTAAAATTACTTGTTTGACGACTTAGCAATAAGCTTAAGCAGTCATACCAAAAAATGTGCCTTTAACGTTTCACAGTTGAATGTGAAATACTGAAGTTCTTGAATCACATGTTGAAGTGTAAACAGGAACTTACACTCTGTATAGTTCCTAATCAGACATTTAAAGCCTGTGCGATTAGTCTTAAAATATAAATTATAAGCTGAGGAATAAAAACATTTTATAGGGCAGTTAAAGGGCACATTAAATCTGAACCATGAGTAAGCTGCATGCCATACCAAGTGTCCCTGATTTTCATCTGGGTAGCTTCACCCCTACCTCCAATCCAATAAGCTGCATGTGCTATGGGAAGACCAGAGGCTCTCTTTTCTGCCCATTTTCCCTGCCATTGACTGCTTGGGTGTTGGCAAACGAGGGTAATATTTAGGGCTGTTTTCTTGGTGGTTTGCATTCTTTTTAGAGTATGAAGCTACAGCAACTGCCACAAGATAAGCACTTTTTATGTATGTAGCCATAGTTTTAACTTTTATTTTATCAAAAGATCAGGCTTGTGCATTAGCTGTTTACAGTCAGCTCGAGTAACATCTGTTAAGTAAGGGCCACTGTGCCATCACTATGTCACCTTCACAATGGTGGCACAGGGACATTGAACGAAAAGTTCTATGCAGTGCTAGAGTGAATGCTAGTGAATCTTCATGCCATGCAGATGATGCACGGTTTCTGCATGCACCTGCCTTGCAGGAGCTTAGGAGTACTGCAGTTGCTCACTGTGTCAATCTGCAGCAGTTACTCAGGGGCTATGAAATTGTGCTGCTGTGCATGAGGTCACAGTTTCAATTTCCGGTTGTGGCGACCATACTCTCATTGGGGACAAATGCAATAATGCTCATGTACCATGCTTTGGGTGCACATTAATAGCCCAGGTAATCAAAATTAACCTAAAGCACTCCACTATAGCTCATAGCCAGTGTTGCTTCAGGATGATAAGCCTGATCGATCAATCAGTCAATGTATTAGTCAATTACTGTATCAAGGTCACCAGCAAATTTACACATGTCTTTTAGTGCAGGAAAAGTTTTTGCTGGACAAGTTTGTACAGGACAAGTTTGTGCAGGACAAGTTTGTGCAGGACAAGTGTGTGCAGGACAGGTGTGTGCAGGGCAGCTGTGTGCAGGACATGTTCACATGCTAGGGGACACCAGTTCCACCCTTTACAACTTTAGCTTCAAGATTATGCTGCACTGCCATGCTAATTTTCCTTGCAGAGAAGCAACTGGAGGGAAGGTTTTTGTGCAGGGGCTTTCTCATCACAGGTGGCTTTCTCATGCTCAGTTGATGATGTTTACCAGCTCATTTATCATGTGCCCACTAGCTGTATATTAATAGCCCTTGTTTACCTTGCTGACAGCCCACTGTGACAAATGTTAGTTCCTGCATATCTTAACTTAGTATATGATGAGATTGTAATATGGAACTGCAGGCTAATGGGCTGCTCTTGCAAGCCAGTGTGCAAAGGCTTTGAAAGGAGCATTGCTTTCTAACTAACTTCGCTACTTTGTCTTTCTGCCACAAGCACTTTGTTACAGTTGTTTTGTGTAGGTTGTAACAAGGTGCCAGGTCATTGACAAGTTTGCATATGACAGCCACAGATAAATTGTCTCTTAACCTTTCTAGAATTAAAGCTCATCTTCTCAGAGTGGAGTTGAAATGTGAGGGTATTTTGTATAACTTGAACTTAACGCTCAGGTGTATCGCAGAAAGAGAAAGTCACAATGTTTCCTTTAGCAAAGCTAGCATTGGAACATTTTGAGGTAAAACATCCCTTACCCTCTCCTTTCTTTTTTTCAGTGAAAAAGAGATCCTTCAGAGTGAAGTGAAAGCACTGGAGCATACACGAGATTCTCAGAAGCAGAAGATTCATGAACTGGAAGATGAACTCAGGAAGATCAGAGAGGAACTAGAAAAAATGAAGGCTACCAAGTCTGATGATGAGGTTTGCACTTGCCTTCCTGTCCAGTGTTCAGTGTTAGTGTATGCTGTAAAGTTAGTGCAGTGTAGTTAGTTGAAGGTTTAAAGAACTGTGACTGTAAACATTGAGCTTGGATGTGCCTTGACATTTAAAACAGGACTTTTTAAAATTTATTTATACATACATACTGCAGGCTGTGGTTGGGCCCAAGCAGGAGAGAACAACAAGTAAACATAGAATACAATCAGCGTCATGTTTAGCATATAAGATAACAATATCACAGAAAATTAAGCTTAGATTAATTATAAAATGTAAGTACGAACTGTGAGCCATACAGTGATGTATTATGAGCATGTTACATACCAAAGTTGATGTCTGCAATAACATTAATGAAAGATTCAACCAATGTAGAGGAGACTGCTACCTCTGGTAGCTTGTTCCAGTAACCCATTGCGGCTGGAAACAAAGAATACTTGGGAAGTTATTCACATTATCATGCTACCAGCTTTGTAAACAATACCTAGGTCTTCATTAGCATGGACTCTAGGCTATACAACATGTTTGCAGACATCTGCACCAGTCAGATATTGGCATTCGCACTGGTTTGTGTTACCACGTCAGCCACAGAGACCAATAAGGGCATACAGTTGTCCGTGTGTCTCGACGGCAAGAGGGCTGGTTCGCTGCACCCTGCGGTGGCCGCAACATCTGCGCTGTGCAGCTATGGGCAACATTCGCTACATGCACAACTGGACTGGAGTACGCTCGTGTGCTCCAATTCAGTTGTGCTATGGGGTGCAGACTATCATTCTCCTGCACCAGCTTTACCAATGGATAATAGCCAAATCCATATTGTGCATTTTGAAACACTTATCAATAGCTCAATATGAAGCGGTGTCTTCAAAGTCATCTAATAAGGACTGAGCGCGTACTGGCTCCCTTGTAGATGCTAACCGCCATTCCTTGTAAGGTCTGGCAGGCACATAGGTGCGTCAGGGCAAGCAAGTGCACACTGGCAAGCATACATGGGGTCTAGACTTTACACCTAGGCAGAACGCTCAATAGTATTTATACAAATTTAACTTTTTGTCCTTGGACAAAAATGTCTAGAATAAGACCGAGCATCTACTAAGTAAAAATTTGTCTGCAGACCTCCATATATAAATCCTAATCATATGCACTACTGGGACAAGTGTGACATGCATGCATGGTTGATGTAATTTGTGTAGTAGCTAACAGGCTGCTGTTTTCTCCTTGTTGTAGATGTACATTCTGAAATTGGCAAGTATTTACTATTATGGTCTATTGATTACTCTCATAAGCATCTCGTGTGTAACATAATTGACTTGTGTCAGTTTGTATTCTAGTAGAATAGCTGAGTGTACAGTGTTCTGTGCAAGAAAAATCTTTTTTTTTTTTCATCTCTGTTGATTTGTTAGGCACAGGGATACTGTAACAGTGGTAAAAAGAATGCACAGCCTAACTTCCTAACACTTCCTAACAGGTGGCAAGTCAATCTGCTCTGCCTTGCGACTTACGTGCTAAGGCTCATAGCTGTCATTGCGAGCGCCATTTTTATTCCAGCTCGCTAAGCTGTTGATATAATTTTTGTTTTTGGTTGTTATATATAGCTGGATTATGCTATAAGCAACAAAATACACTACTAATGGGCTGATGCAATATTGTAGATTAGGAAACCAAAGAGGGAGGTCTCATTTTTTCACATGCATGTTCTAAAAACGGTGAAATTGAAATGAATGGCACTGAGCACTGCAATGACCTACATATGTGATGATTCATGTACGAGTGTGCAATGGCCTGCACACACAGTACAGCAAAATTAAAATTCTTTCATGTTTGCTTCTGTCTTATAAGTGTCTGAATCCTGCTTATAGGTGGTTTTGTAAAACTCCCTGTTTTATATAATAACACATTTAGCATTTGTACATGTGAGGTTGTACGGTTGAAAGGGTAAATTGCTGTTATCATCCTGACCTTCAGAAAAGCGAGTTCAACAAGCCAGTTAGACTAGGGTTGCTATCTACTTTAGAAAAAAGAAAATTGAGATGAATGACATGGGCCAAGTCCAGCTACCACTGAATAGGGAGCAATTTAAAGCCTAAACAAAATTATAAATTTTGTTGTACAGTGGAATCTTGTTGATATGATCTTTCCGAAAACTGGAAAATAAAGCGCATCATCCAAAAATTGTATTATCAAAAACATATTATCAAGCCAAATTGTATTATCAAGCCAAATTGTATTATCAGGAAAATAAATTTTAAAAAAAGTGTCATCCTGAAAAACGTATTACGCAGAATCGTATCAACGAGGTTCCACTGTATGTGCCGAAACCATGATCTGATTATGAGGCACGCCGTATGGGACTCAGGGATTAATGTTGGCCAGCTGGGGTTCTTTACCATGCATCTGAATCTCAATCATGAGCATTTTTGCATTTCACCTTCGTAGAAATGCGTCCAGTTCGGCTGCGATAGAACCTGCAACCTCGAGTTCACCAGTGCAACGCCATAACCACTAAGCCACCACAGCAGGTAGCAATTTAAAGCTGTTGCCAGACATGTCAAAGTCACTGCATATCCCTTCAGTGCAAAAGCCCCTTGTCATCAAACACACGAGTTGACGTACAATAATTACTTGAATCTACCCAGCCTCGATTCCTAGCCCCCCTCCTCCTCCTCATCTTTCTCTAATGTTGAAGGTCAGAAAATTAAAAAATACTTTCCTCAAATGCAAGCTTACCAAGATAATAGTAAACGACAACTGCTAGAAAAAGCAAATGATAGTTATTGCTAATGTCCAACACCTGCCCAGGCGCACTGCAATCGTTGCTGTACTGACACCGCATGCTCAGTGCCAGTGTCTTGCTGAAAGCGAAGTTTAAAGAAAACAATGACTGTGCCCGCACTGCATGCATTTAATGTGGTCAAAATGACGTACCATCGCAGTGAGTCGTAGTAACGGGCGGCTATAACAGCATATAATAATGACTGCAGTGCTGTCTTTTGCCGAAATAGTTAGTGGCGTGCCATTTTTCTAGTTCCGATGGTTCCTAACTAAATCCTCGAATCGTAGTTGACCTACGAGTTTCTTAAGTCATGTTAAAAACAAAAACTAAGCCTAGATTTGAATAAATACGGTAGCTTTATTGCATATAACAGAAAAGTGTCTTGCATGGGGGATACACAAATGAGTTGCATTCTTGTAGGTACTGCTAGTAATGGTTATGTAGTATACGGTGCTGCGCATCGTAAAATGCGAAGAACTTCCACATTCTCGGGTGAAAACTACATAAAACAGTACACAAGCAACCGTACAAGAAAACAAGCTGTTGCTTGTCCTATCAATGCGTTTGCTACATTTGCAACACATAAGTAGGAATAGGTTAAAAATATTCCAGTTTGCGAACAGTACAATCCTGGAATCGGTTCATTTCGTACACTGTTCCAGCATCTCTATAACAACATGGCAATCATTAGGCTTAATGAGTGCAAGTCCAGGATTTACCTCTAAAACAGAGGTAAGTTATGAAAATCCCATCTGTGGTGGCATATAAGAAAAAGCAACTGCTATTATTCTGCATAATTTAGTCAAACAGCATAGCAGTAATGAATTGATTGTTATGAGGCAGGCGGTTCTCGCTTCAAAGAGTGCCTGCCACATTTATCATCTGAGTGAGCTCTTCTCTGATGCTTAATTCCTAAAATTGTGGACGGTCGCTGTTAGATAACTTGGTATCCCATTCTTGAGGTTGTGGTTGTCGTATTCAATATATACGTATGGGGGTCGTACTGGATGTCCACTCATCACAATGCTGCACTACAGCTCTCTTGACATCATTGCTTTGTGATGCCACTTGCAGCAGGAGGATGTTCCAATGGCTCAGCGCAAGCGTTTCACCCGAGTGGAGATGGCTCGTGTGCTCATGGAGAGGAACCAGTACAAGGAGCGCTACATGGAGCTGCAGGAGGCCATTCGGTGGACAGGCATGATCAAGGCTTCACGCACAGACCCCACTGCGGACCCAAAGAAGAACCGATCCTCCATTTGGAAATGTAAGTGCTCTGCCTCCTCTCTGGTTGCATGTGAGGCTGCCACTTCTCTTTGGCTTGGCTATGGTACACATTTCTTTACGATTTGGTACATTCCGGTTGCTTTGTTTTGGATCTCATTTAATTTTTAATTTTTGGCCATTCTTGTGCAGTTATATTTAACAAGGTCTTGCTGTATATCGAAGGCGCACAAGGCAGCAGAATGTGACAAAGGGAACAGGCATGCCCGCTATTAAACTCAAGACAACAGATATGATATTTTCTCACTATTGAAAGAATAAAGCAAGACAAAAAAGCGGTGACACACTTTTAATCATAATAGCTTCCCACATTTTGTGTTCTCTCTGTTCTTAGTACAGTCGTCGACCAATAGTTCGGGCTCAATGGAGACCGCCAAAATGTCCGAATATTGCGAGTTCGAAATACCTTTATTCCACAAGTGGCCAAAAAAAGATGTGCTGTATTCTCGGATTGTCACTTTCGGAGATACCTTCAATTTAGTATGACTAGCGCACGACACATTGGCATTTGTGAGTGAAGGCATTCCTGGCACATTACCAAGCATGCTGTCTTATCACAGTGTGTAAACGTTTCTTCGACGTGTCCTGTATTAGTCATGCGAAATATCCCGAAAATAAAGGTATATTTTGAAAGTGATTTTATAAGAATACGGCCCAAGTTTGCCAACGTGTGTGGCTGCGTGTGCATATGCTTGCCCTTGACGTAGACATTCCATGGCCACAATTTTCTAGCAGTGCCTTTTATTCTATTTCGTTTCACGTTTTTTGTGCTTCATAAGTTGTCAGAGTGACGCTCCACAAGCCAGCCATGAAGAGCGGATGATAAGAGTGTCATAGAATCGAGCGAAAAGCATTGCTACAAAATTGAGGACCATATTTCGACCATTGTCATGCTTTTGCTACAGATAGACGAAGTAGTGAATACACGCACCGAATTCTCATTGGCGGCTACTAGATTGACTTGGCTTTGCTAGTTTTGGTTTCGCGGAGCGCCTGTGACATGGCTGATGACCTTGCCACTGTTGGCTCAGAACGAAAATATCACTATTTTTGCTTGACTAAGTGGCCATATTAGCACACGGTCGTGCTGTTGGATGGAGTCCAAATTATCGCACGACGTGCTGTAAGGTCATCGAAGTTTTAGTTGTCATACATTAAGTCTATGGGGCTAGTGGCAGTGCCACGAGTCTGTCCAAATAATCAAGCATGTCCAAATTATCGGTGTTAGAATACACCGATAATTCAGACATTTAAGTTCAGACATTTAAGCACAGGTGTTTGCTTAGGAGTGGTTTTAGTGAACTTGTGTGGCAATGGAAACTGTATATTGCAAATATTGAGTGCTCGCAGAGGGCAACCAAATTGAATATATTGTGGCACCAAACTGGTGTTTCTGTGTAGCAGATAGTAGGTATTATTTTATTTTGCACATTAAGCATGCCATAGTATTTTGGTCTTGCCATGAATATCAACATCCCGCTGTGTCTTCTCTTTGTAACTCTCTGCCTGTCTTCCTCCAGTGTATAGTTGCAAATGTCGATGAGACTATGGCTCTTGCTATGCTTGTGTCATACACAGGGGCTGAAAGTAATTGTGGTGGCACTGTTCTTGATGTGAGTTGGTAAACATATTGCTTATGCTGCTTCTTCGTCATGATGGGTGGTGGCATTTCTTTCTTCTCTTCTTTTCTCACGCATTCGCACTTGAAGCACAAAGTGAGTACTGCAAGTTGTCTAGTAATAGCGTGCAGTGCTAAGCATCCTTTGTTGTGCTTTATTGTGTTTCTTTTGCATGATTTGGCTTTGCACTTCACATTCTTTTGATTACGCTGCCAAACTGCAATCTCTTTTGCCAACTTCAACTCATAATTAACTATGCAGTATTTTGGCTTGTGGCAGAAGCATTTATTTCCGTTATTTCGGATTTCACCGCCGCCTTAAATGTGTTTGCACAGATTCTGGCTTGACTTCATCAGCGATGTTCTACATTGAAGGTAGTGTGCTTTTGAATCTCCTGCAGTGCAATTGAAAATATCTGATATGAAATTTTCAGAAAAATCACGAAAAATTGGAAAATTGGAAAACAAAAAACATGAAAGCATTAAACATCATGTAACACTAAGCAAACTTGCTATGATGGCATTCATGCGCTTAACCTTTTCACCTTTCTAAAGCTGGTTACTCAGTTGACAGCATTGTTGAATGAGTTGGTGTCGTCATATTTTAGCACATTCAAGGAGGCAGAACATTATCTGAGCTTGAACAAGAGCTTCCTTCAAGTTAACTGAGCTTGAAGCTTAGAAGTTTGCTTAAAATTAGAATAACTTCCGCAAATATTTAAGAAAGCTTCTGATAGGACCTGTCACTTATGCACATTGAATGCTTGTATTGGCTATGCTCTTGTTGGCCTGCAGAACTGTGTTTGACCAACGCCTCTCTCTCATTTTTCGTGTGCATGCAAGGAGGAGTGCACAGTACATTATTTTGAAGGTATATTGGCATTGACAGTTCTGCGAGATCTTGCTGTGCTCTAGCAACATGCGCCTCTGCTAAAAGCTCGCTGAAGGGCATTTCCTGTTTCATAACTTGCTGCGTGTTCTTGTACGTGTTAGCGGTCTCTGGCTGCTTTTGCGGCAATGCTTTCTGCAAATGGTGCGCGTCCAATGAACTGTTCGCATCTTTGGCATTGCTCTGTGGAGCCAGGATGTAGCCTTAGAACTGCAACTTATCTGCTCTCTCAAGTGAGGCAAAGTTTTCTGAAAGAAGACGGAAAGAGCACCGGGGCTGCAGCAATTCAGCAGAACAACTGGCTACTTATGAAGAATTGGCAGATCTGTTTTGCCCTCTTTATTCAAGGCAAGTACCTATCAGTGAATTATAATGCACTGGAGCTGCACAGCTGTTGCAACCTTAAATATAGCTATAACGGTTGTCTTGCAGTATACTGTTGAGAGCAGCAGGCAAGTCTCCACTGGAGTGGCAACTGAATTGTGCCATCATGCTAATGTTGCAGTGCCTGTGGTTTAGGCTTGTTATCAATCAGGGTGATGCCCTATGTGAATTGACCTTCCTGAAACAAGGAACATTGTCCGTAGACACGACATGGCAAGACGTGGCAATGCAGTTTTGTTGCCATGTATGGACACAAAACATTAGTCACTTATCTGGATGCTATCGGGGCAGAAAGGAAGACCCTTACCTTGTAGCGCAGATAAACAACCTCAAGTGGTCACAATTAATATTAATCCAGAGATTTCCAGTATTATGGCATTTCTCATAGCAAGAGCATTTTAGGGGATGTTAAACGTAATCAGCCAGAATCTTCACATTACCTATATGGCATTCTTATTGTATATGTGCAATATGCCAGTCTAATTTAACTTCATACTTTCTTTAGTGTCTCTTTAAGCAGTGGATAGAACTTCTCATGTTTCTAGTACAATCGAGCCCGATGTAACAAAGTTGTACTTATAGCAAGAAACTTCATTAAATTGCAAATTTCATTACGTTGAAGTTTTTATGTTTCAGTAGCAAAAGCTACTACACAGTTCTAGTGTATAACATCTTATCAATAAGCATTTGTGAGCACAATTGGGCTAGAGACTTGACCACTAATTATGGAATCAAAAGCATTGGCAAATGCAGTAGAGATTGCACCTAAATCAGGTGCTGCCCCCCAGGCAGAGACACCGGCCAGTTCTTACATGCCAATATTGACTAGTTATGCTGCAAGCGACATTCTGCATGTGGTTTTCAGTTAGTGTGGCTATACCTTGCTGCCGCCACTAAATTGAAGTTCGTGACTTTGAGGTTTGATGGTAGTGGCCTTCATACTCATTTTATGAAAATGTCTACAACAAAGTCAGAATGTAATTTATTGTGCAATGGCTGCAATATTTTTTTAATTTCTATTTTTCAGGCAAACTATCATCTGACCCTACCCATCAAGACTCATTCATTTTGTGTTTTTGTATGGAGCACAAGGAATCTGGAGCGAAAATTTCAAGATATCAGTGTGTCAAGAACTTATCTCGCAAAATATCGGTGATCCTGCTGCAAAAGGCTCTGGTTCATAGACACTTACATGTACTAATAATGTTCCTGTGAAGACAAGTGCAGAGAGGCTTGTGATGTCAAGATGCAGCGATTGCTTACAGTGCAAGGCGTTGCAAGAAAACTTCAACACTGAAAGACGAGCTTATTTCTCTGGTACTGGACCGGCTACTGGTTAAATCAAAGTAAAATTTTCTTAGAAAGGAAAAGGAACTGATTGTTACAATTTCGAAAATGGTAACACCATTGGTGCAATAGTGCCATTGAAATGATGATAAAGTTTCATACAGATTTGGTGCCTGCAGGTTTGTTTGCTTCTGTGCTTATGAGATTGTGATTAGGCCTTCTAGCACAAAACTACCTATGCATATCTGTTTGGCATCTTGCAGTGCACTATCAATGTAATGTTTTCTCTGATGGCTCAGTGTCTTGTTAGAGAATCAGAAGTTCTGTGTGTGGCCCTCTATGATCACTGCAATTTACTTGTCCACAAACATTTCAGGACCCACTTTCTGAAAATTCCAGAAGTGTAATTTATTGCACTAAGATGGTCATACTGAAGCCGACGGCAATGAACACCAGATGCCATATGTTTTCCACCCATATCAACACTGCAAGACAAATAATTCTCATTGTAATACCGCCTTTGTGAAACGTCACATTCATTTCAAAGGCTTGTACCGATAAGGTCCCTGACAGGAATTTGACTTTGTATAGTGAACTGTTTGAGAAGGTGGAAGAAGGGAGAGGTCTTTCTCATCGACAGAGACTTTCTATATGAAGAGGTGTTCGGCAAGAGAAGACCGATGTTTCTGATGCCCTCAGTGATGAAGAAGTGTGCCCAGCTGCTTTGATCTGATGCCACTATGTCAACGCAGCTCTCAAAAGACTACCCACATAGAAAGGGCCATACCGAAGATCAGAGTGTTCATATTATTCCAGAGTGTGCTACCTGTGAGCTTTTTTTTTACCCCTTCGGAGCCATGGTATACAGTCAAACCTCGATATAACGAAGTTGCACTTGCAGCGAGAAACTTCGTTATATCGAGAATTTCGTTATATCGAGGTTTCGTTCATTCAATAGAAATAAGGTGGGAAATAAAAACAGTTCGTTACATCGCAAATTTCGGTAAATCGAGGTTCATTATATCGAGCTTTGACTGTATCCAGAATGACCAAAAATGGCCAAATTATTTTTAAAGAAACTAGTTGCCAGCGCGTTTTACTTCCTCTGTCAGAAAAGAAACACGTTCTGCTTGCACTGCCCACAAGATTGTGAGCTGCCATCTACCAGAAGCAGGACAAACCACTGAGGCAAAAACCTGCTCGTCCATGGCATTACTAGAAAATGAAAAGTACTGTTGACGAGCTGAGCTCTTCCTTAGCCACTTCTACCAGACATGCAGGGACGAACCTAGCTTGCCCATGGCATGGAAGGAGTTAGGAGAGCTGGTGATCAGGGCTTTGAAACTGTTGACAAGCTTGCAATGATGAGCTGTGCACTTGTTAACCTCTTGCCTCCTGTCAAGCTAAGACATAGACTTGCATGAGTAGGCAGCAAAAGGGAGTCATCATGTGTGCATGCAGCAATGGACCTATTAAACTTGCTGTGTAGCAGACTGTCCAACCTTTCTTTTTGAACACACTGGAACTGCATGTGCATGTGGACACAGTGGAAGTGGTGGTCCTACCTAGAGGAAGTGAACACAAAATGAGTATGTGTGCTGCATGGTTTATTAATGAAAAGGCTGCCGTTATGCCTGAATACAAAAGTGCTGCATTCAGTGGTTTTATAGGTGTGTGTGAGTATCTGGATGAGGTGAGGGGTAGCTATTTCTCTTTTTGAAGGTGGAAAGCAGTGAATGCAATGGAAAAGCCAAATAAACGAATACAGTGTAGAGCGCTTATAACGTAAGTCGCCGGAGTCGTGAATATCTGCACTATAAGCGGTACCGCACTATAACCAAAACAGCAATTTTCAAGCCCTGCACGTATGCAAAACATGTAGACCAAGCAGCCGCGCTTATCCAAGAATCGAAGTGTGCGACTGGGAGTTTTGCATCCGGTTAAATTTACGAACGTTGAAAGGTTAATGTCCAAGTACCCACAATCTTCCTTCGCATGAAGCAAAGTAATAATTTTAAAAAATGTCTCAGTTTCGCCTGAAAGGCGAAGCATCAATTGCGATAGCAAATTAGTAGAGACCTATAAGGAGTAGGGATAGTAGTTTTATTGGCTGCATAAACCTGACACATTCGCTTACTAACTGAATTAACAGCGTGGTGTCAATGCGCCTAAGCAAACAAGAATAGACTCGATGACCGCAGACAACCACTGTCAAAACGTGGGCGTGGGGAAGCACGGCTGCCGCAGCGAGCAAAGGTTCGTGCAGTTTACTGCTTCAACGGAAACTGAGTAGCGTAAGCACAGTGCATACAAAGGTCAGAGCCGTGTGGAGATTGCTTTCGAGATACGGTGCGCGCGACAACACCGACAGCCGGCACAGGCGCGAATGCATTTGTTGGCAGAGTAGAAGCCGCCCCCCCTCCCGTGCTGCCTTCCCGCTTTGCTCCTTTCGCATGGGAGATTGTGTCGCCACTTCTCCTTGCCCCGGTTGCAAGATACGCATTTGGTGCCGCAGCACAGCGTCGCCCCACCCTCCCTCCCTCCCTCCCATACCCCCACGGCCGTCGCGCGATGGAAGTCGCGTTTGCTCTCCGCTGTGTGTTCGCTCTCCGTGAAGACGCGTGTCCCCCGTGCGCTTTCACTCGCACATATGGCGCGCGGCGACGATTTTATCGCCCTTGGACTCGTGCTCCACGTCTCATGCTCCTCCTCTGCATCGCTCTTGTTGGTATTCTCTCCCATCGGTGGGCGCACCTCGTTGAGAAGCGTGCTCGCTACCGCCCTTGTCGGCGAGATTTTGCCGCGGAAGCCGCATTATAACCGGTATTTCGTCTCACGCGGCTGCACTGTAAGCGGTATGCGTATACATGGAGTGCTATGGGAAAATTAATGGGAGGCTGAGAAGACCGTACTATATCCTGTCCTGCACTATAAGCGGTTACGTTATAAGTGGTCTATACTGTACTACGTAACTTGGCAGCAGACTGTATGTTGACTAAATAAAAGTATTTCTACGGCATTGTGTTCACATGTGTTGCCATCTTCTTGCTACATGGCTTAGGTGAGTTGTAAACAGACACCCCCCCCCCCCAAAAAAAAAAAAAAAAAGAAAAAAATATAAAAAAGGCGACATGGTGCTATCATTTGTTGTGCTGTTGACATGAAATCGAACTGACTAGCTCAAGTTTAGGTATTCAATTATGTCTAAAAGTGCTATTTTTGGGAATGGCATTTCAGAAACCTAAAGTCAGTCTATGGGATGGACCAAACGTGCATATTTGCCAGGATGTCAGGCACCATTGTACTTATTTCTGTCATATTTTAGCATCAGAAGCTCTATATTCAGCAGTTCTGAGCATTAACTTGATGCATATGCACGTCTGGAGACGTTCAAGTGTTTGCATGATATTCAAGTCAGAGATCAGTTCTCCTGTCAGCAGAGAATAATGTGTTCATTAGGAATAATTCGAATGATATGAAAAGTGCAAGAACAGCAAAATAACAAGAAGCAAAAACGAAAGGCAGATTTTATACTAACAATGATAAATTGAAAGCACACTAAAAATGTTTATTTGCAGCAGCAGTAGGGAGCAGCCCAGCAACTAGTACTTGTGCATAAAATAAGTCTGAATTGTCGCTGGTTCTTCTGCATACACTAACACATTTTGTAGCTATGTGCTACATTCGGGTGGATGACAGTTTTCCCTTTCGTGATGCTTTCACCACCTTGCGGGATTCCGCAGAACTGTTTTCCGATATCAGTGTCCCTGTGCTTCGAGTTGTCGAATAATTCACCCTCGCTCTGCGATCTACTAGCCTCCTGGTTAGCTCAGTTGGTGGAGCGGCCGCCCCGAAAAGGTGTTGGGTACTGGATTCGAATCCCGGACCAGGACAAATTTTTTCTCGACTGCAAAGCTTTCGTTCCGAGAAACCTTACTGGGTTTCTTTTGTAGCTTGTGGGGGTTACGGTCTCACAGAAGTACCGACCACTGAGGGTTCGAGCTTGGTGAGCCACAGGGCCGTTGCTTCTCGTACTCTAGTGCACTGCGGCGCACACGCTCGGGTTGCAAAGGGGCTACCGAGCGCTATGCATGCAAGAAAACACAGTAATGCCCTGAGTTGGCAGAAACCATTTATTGTCTCCGGCGGTACCCAACACTGCACTAACACCTGGTCCCGGGGCGGCGCGGTAACCAAAGGGCTCCTGCACCAAGGGATAAAATACAGACGGGACGCCGCTAGCATGTCGCTGCAAGAGCAAAGGCTCCCGCTGGGACATGCAGCTAGGAAAAGTCCCTGCGGCTATGCTGCTTCCTCTTGCGATAACCAGTGGGCCCACTCGTGAGAGTTCACATATCCCTCAATGCTGATGACTATAGCTGCAAGTTGAGAATACAAAAGTGGTGTTTTTCTCATACTCTGAGTCGGAGATATGTCAGAGAAAAAAAAATAAAGGAAGGAAGGAAGGAAAAAAAGTAACAGTAAAAGTAATCTAAATTATTTGAAGCTTGCTTGGGTTGGCAGTGTAGCCACGAGCACAGCCTTGTTACTTGTAGGTGTGTTCGCTGTCCGTGTCATAGGGACGAAGGGGATGTATGATCCTTATTGAGGGAAGAATGTTGATGAGAGTTGATGGAGGTGAAATGCAAAAATGCCCGTGTGCTTGCGTTGTAGTGCACGTTAAAGAACCCCAGGTGGTCAAAGGTAATCCAGAGCCCTCCACTATGGCTTGCCTTATAATCAGAACTGGTTTTGGCACGTAAAACCCCAGAAAGAGAGTTTTATCGCCTCGTGTCACAGTGGCACATGCCCATTCTGGGAGATTAACCAACAACGAGCACATGCCCAGCGGCATGTAACCAGTTGCGCGTAATCTGTGGCTCAAATTGTCTCTTTGGACACGTACCCAGTGCCACTTACCTAGTGGCCCATGTTGTTTCTGTCTGGCAAGACAGCGGCAGCCAGCACCTGCAAAGTTGGGGAAATTCTGTCATTGTGAGGATGAGCACAATGTGGAAGATAAGAACAAGACAATGCAAACATGCCACTGAAGTGCCGTGTTATCATTGTCAGCAGCACGTTCATGCTTTCGTCTCCTTGCCGACCACGCTGTGCTGGTCATCGTAATGAATTGTAGTGACTCTCCCAAGCCTCTACAGACAAATACTTATTGACTGTATAACATGCATGTTTTGGGTGCAATATAGGCTGTATTTTCATAAACACATTTGACTTGACAGTAGATGACTGAAATGAAGCTTGCTCTTTAATAATGTAATGTGCTTTTGAAAAGGCTGTCACACTCGAGGTTTTTATCCGAGCAGTATGCTGGTTATCAAAAATCAAATTGGCTATGTTGTAGCTCGCATAGCAGTTTGTGCAAAATTTGCACAAACTTACACAAATTTCCACAAAAACTTACACTAACACAGATTTATGTAGTGTAATTACTTTGCTTGCTCTTTGCAGCTGCACTCTCAATGCATTGTATTCTATGGCACCTCAATGTCTGTACATACATGAGCTAGTTGTGTTTTGATTGTATTTAATACTCTATGTGGTTGTGTTGAAAACTAGTTTTCTTTATTGCATACTGTTGTTAATCAGTTTTGCACTTTGAGACAGCTTCTTATATGTTGCGCATACCAGGTATACACTATTTGGTTTTATGCTTATGACAGAATTCTTGCTGTTGTATTTTTAGTGACAGACTTTGATTTCTATACTGGAGCACGAGATTTGTCTGGTACAGTGCTTTCAGTCATCCGGTTGCAGTCAGCTGGATGTTGGGTCATGCACTTTTGAAATGCTCTGTTCCTTCTTTGTGCAGCTTTAGCAACCTGTTCAGTGCTACTGACAAGCCGCAGCAGAAGCCTGTGTCGACTGTGAATGTCCGCTACAATGCTCCTTCAACGAGACTGAGCCCTGCACTAGAGTCGATGAGGAAGAAGAGACTAGGGGAAAAGCATCGAGGTTTTGACTTCTTGGACAGTGACCTGTGAGTCTAGGCATCTGCTTTCACAGATTCTGGGTCGTTCAGAGAAAACATGTAGCATCAAGCGGTGAACTACAGAGGACTGCTGATGGAACAAAACTTGGGCAAACAGAACTTTTTGCTTAGTGGAACTGAAGTGAGTGCCTGTTACAGTAAAGTTAACAAAGTTTGTGACGTGCATTTCTTTAGTAGTCTTTTAAAATATGCGCAAAGTTACAAAAAACAATCAAGCAAAAAAAAAAAAAAAAACTCTGCCACCTTTATATATGGTGGTGTGATTATTGAGAACACCTTCTTTCAATGCATATGCCGTATGCTCTTGCAGGATGAAACATGTTGATCATAAAGGAAACAGCCTGTGTTTCAGCCACACTTAACGTGTTCCTTTTTGGAGATCACCAACTAGCCCAGCACCATGTTTTTCTGGAATGTAGTTCAGCATGAACGGGCTGAGGGTTAAAGCAGAGTGTTTTTGACATTTGCTTGGTCAGTGGCTGTGTCATCACTTTGAACTGTAGACATACTTTTGTGATGGCAGCAGCATATCATGTATGCATGCTGTAGGGCATCAGAAAGGCTGCAAGCGCAGCGTGCTCGGGAACGCCGGGAGCAGTACAAGCAAGTGCGGGCACATGTGCGTAAGGAGGACGGTCGAGTTCAGGCCTATGGCTGGAGCCTGCCGACCAAGACGACGCCTGTGAAACTGGACCTGCCCCAACCTCCACTGAGTGCAGCAACACATCGAACTGGGGGTGCACCATCCCACGTGCCAGTACCAGTGCCCGTATTTTGCCGTCCACTCCAGGAGACCAACTCCCCCATGAAGGTCAGCCTGGCTGCATGACTGCATCTTGTGCTTCATGGTTTCCTGCTTGGCTCTTTCATTGTCCTTCAAAGTTCTCCATTATTTGATTAACCGATTTCAGAGGGTCTCACTCCTCAACTTGTCTAGTGGTGCCAGCATTAAGGTTGTAAAGTACAAAAGTATAGATGCTAAGCATCAGTATTCGTTTGCCTTAACTGATGTCAATATTGCCTTGACCAACACTGATAATGGGATGAGCTGTGTCCACTGTTTTGTCAATAATTTTATTGCATTTAAACAATGGTATAGTTATCTGCCGCACACTTGAAATGAGACAAGTATTGCAGAGATCAGCATGTAAGGAAGAGAAGGCTAAGTAGCAGTAGGAGTATGCAGGCTCCCATGGCTCATGGCATGTGTTATGCAGTAATGTAAAAAATAAGGTCTGTGCAACCTGATGCTGTTGCTCACATTCGATCAAGTATAATTGTAACCTTCGTGTTGTATACTGTTCTAGAAATCATTCTCAAACCGTAGCTTGAAGTTCACTTTTTCTGGAGCACAATGTGCACATGTACGAGATTGCCTGCATGTCATTGACAGTGGCCTCACTTGGAGATATGAGCCCAGTGTCAAGTAGTGCGTGCACTGCTACTCTGTTGGAAAACAAGTCAATATGTCCAGTGTAGATGAAGCATGAGGTGCAATGCAGCATTGCTTGAGTTTCTAGAGGTTTCCAACTGATGTAGTCATACAGGAGAACCATCTTAAAAATAACAAATACCAACTAGTGAAAATACCAACTAGCCCAACATTCAACGCTTTTAACGATGTAGTCGTAGATTAGTCTTACGGTCAGGGCTGACCCTGTATCCTACTGCTGGTTGATCGACGTGACATCATACACCACCACCTTTGAAGAAGCACCACTTGCAGTGAAAATGACTCATTAATGTGTGTTTGGCCTGCATTTGGCCTTCATCAGCGTGCAGCTGAAGTGTGATGGCTTTTCCACAGTACATGTCGTGAAGGCCATCTGGGACACCATCCATTTCTTAGAGCATGTTCTTTGATTACTTGGTGACTGTGGCAACTTTTATTGCTGTGGTCATTGATGGTCATTTGGTTGCTTACTGAGGAGACTTGGCTTGGAAACAGCCCCTACGCAGTGTATTTATGCCTTGAGGGACACAAATTAGCATACAAATTGAGCTAAACAGGTACATTACTTTTTCATAACTATCCAGGCTTGTTTGATAAAAAAGGGCTTTTTGGCAAAAAATTGAACATCAAACTTCTCTTTAAGAACCTCATGTCCACTATCATTTCTAGGCGTTGCAAATTTCCCAGTATTATTTTGGATTTGTATATTCTTTATGAAGAAAATTACAAAAGTTTCAAGGCTGAGCTCGTAATTATCTTAAAATGCATTGTAATCTCTTTTTCTGTTAATGAGTGTTAGCTTTGGTAAGTTATTGCCACAATCTACAGCACCACAGGAATTCACAACCATTGTTCCATGAACCATGCCTCATTTTACATAATTTTATGCCATACCAAGCCTCCGCTCTCAGTTAAAGTGACCAGTTTGCTTTTACAGAGGTGTAAAATGTCATTTTAACAGAAGACACTTTGATAGTGCAGCTCTGTAATGCTGAGCAGCCTAAAGTGTATGGCTGCTTCTGTTTGACAGGTCTGGTGTGCAGCTGGTGTAAACCTGACAGGTGGGCGGACACGTGACGGGGGCACCATTGTTGGGGCCAGCATTTTCTACAAGGAGCAGAAAGCAGATGCACCATCACCAGCTGACGACATCGACAGGCTAGAGCTTGAACTCAGGGTAAGGGGGTAATTGGAGCCATACTTTTAGTACATTTGGTCCCAGCATGTGCATTTGTGTGTGCAATACAACTCCATTCCTTCGCTTCAGAAATATTCATTCCACCAGTCGAGGCATGCTGTAAGCATTATTTTACATTGTCTTGGAAAATATTTGTAGCAGTATCTTTGAAAGGCCACAACATTCCACACCTTTTGTGGCAACCCTTGATATTGCAACAGCATCTGAATCTGAGCCAGTAGTTATGAGCAGTTTATGAGGAGAACGTTTCTGTATTGGGTGTTATTGTGCCATTTTTTACTACTTTAGTGCTCTTAAAATGTGAAAAACGACTGCTGTTAATTTGAGAATTAACAGTAATAAATTTGTTGCGCAGTTGAAGGTATAGACAGGTGAAAAATGATGGGTAAGACATGTATAAACAATCCTGGAAGCACTATTTGACGTACTGCATTGCAAAAGCAAGCAGCAGCAAATACTGATACAATCACTGCTTTTCACAAAGCTGTTGCATTCCTTATGAATTGTTTTTAACTGTAATTTTCCATTGGAGAGACTACGTCACCTGTAGTCTAGGTGTCCAGTAACCTGGAAAGCTTGGAAAAGTCGGGGAAATAAAAAAAAAAGAAGAAAACGTACATGCAGATATGCATTGTCTAGCTGGCTATATAGCTCGCAGTGGCATATGCCCAATCAACAAATTCACTTGTGTGATTACATTGCACACACTGTAAACTGGCATACTGCCGTAAAGCTTTCGATGGAATTTGTGCAGCCTGACCATGGGCCTTCTTTCATAACATTTCTTTCTCTTTTTGTTGCGGTCTTCATGATCGCTTTGTACACTGCTGCACTATGGGGAAATAAAACGGTAAAAAGTAAAATTACTTAGATTTTTTTCTCCTGCCGGTGTAAGCTGTAAGTTTTCCCCACAGTGTTGTTTCTTTTGGATTGCCTATAGTGAGAAAAATTATGTCAGAAATTCGGTTGCTATCTTCTTTTTTATTTTTATGGTTTGGGAATTTTCACTGCAGAAGTCATGGAAAACCTGGTCATCTCAAGGAATTTTGAAAAAGGCATTTGCTTGACACCCTTTGTATGTTTAGTGCCATCAAAAAAGTTAGGGAGAGCAAATACTGTTACTACTAAACCTGTGGTCTGGAATCACACCCGTTATATTAGCAGTAATTCTCCAATCTGAGCTCTGTGATAACAGGTTTACACAACTATGCTTACCTGCTTCTCGTATGTTCTACCTGTGTGGTTATATTGGGGCTTATACTGTTTACATGTATTGCCTTTTTAACCATTGCAGCTGCAGGAGCAGGAACGGAGAGAGCAAGAAGATATGGCTCAGCGACTTTCCTCACTTGTCTGGATTTGTGCATCTACTACGGGAGAGCAGTGAGGTGTATGTCGTCGATGCTAACAACCCAGCAGACATCCTGGACACGTTTCACGTTTGCCCCTCCCACCTGCTGTGCATCGCTTCAGTGCCAGGTACGAAAGGAATGGAGCGGATTAATAATGAGCCCTTCATCCTGCTTGTCTTAGTTTATGATAGCTATGTACATAGAATGGAGTACTCTGTATTTAAGAGAAGGCTACTCAAGCAAAGAAACCAAACTTGAAACAGGTGCTGTGTAATAAATTAAGGCATGAGAGCTTGCTAGCTGTTTCATAGCATGGCCTTGTTGCAGGCAACCGACACAGCGAGGGCACTAATCACAGGAACATTGAAAGACACAGCACTGTGTCTCTTGGTGCTCTTGTTGCTAATGCCCTTTCTGCACTGCTTGCCTCCCATAGATTCACTATTCCAACTCGCCCATACCAGTACCATGTTACGTGATTCCACAGCATGTGATTTAGTGCACCTAGGATCGTACTGATCTCAAGCTACGCTATACCACATTCTATGCAGTGTTCATACATGTCAGTGCGTATGGAATATGCATAACATAAATTAATCGTAACCTCCCCATTTACCTTTACTTCTGATGCGACTGTCATTACTGATCTGTGAATTTTGTGTGCAGGTGCAAAAGAGACAGACTACCCTGTAGACGAAGAATTTAACAAGCTGGGCTTGGATGAAATGATTGATGCAAGCCAGCAAGAGTCTTCATCCAGCTCAAAGACATCAGAGGCCCAAAGGGAGAATAAGGACCAGGATGGGAATCCTAAAGTTGGAAAGCTTGTCTTTGTCAAAAGTGCTCCTGCTCCTGTTAGCAGGCCGTCGTCACCTCCTAAAGAAAGTTAGTACCCTAACTTAGAAGCTAATAATGCTTTCTTTGTTTTTCACGTTTCATTGCTACTACAATTAATCAACTATTTGAATATGTTGTAGTTATGTATGGTGCAGTTGCTCAAAGAAAGCTGCTAATTAGACAACATCCCTTCATATCTTTGAAATTACAGTTGTGTATATTTACTGATATGGCAGGTTTTCCTGTGCTGAATATTTTAATCTATGTACACAGTTATGGTCGGACCAAGGATTCTTCCACTAAAGGAGGAGGCTAGTCCTCATGAAAGGCTGCAATACCATGCACAGAGTCGGTTATTATTAGCAGTTGATTTTCAAACCATTTTTCATGCTGTTTTTGTACGATTAGGCTAATAAATACAACAAAATGATAGCAGCACCTTCAAGAGGGTAGTAAAGGCAGTATTTTACTGCTATACAGGTTGATTTGTTCATATAACTAGAAGAAACAAAACTAAAGAAAGTGGTACAGCGTGGGCAAATGTGACCATTGACACATTTTCTGAAGAGCACGTGGGTTAGGATAAGTTCAGGTTTGCAAGATTATAAATACATATTCTCCTTAAATTATTGTTCCCTCATATTTCACGGGTTTCCATAAAAGCCCCCAAAAACAACAATGCAAAAGATAGCATGGAAACACCTACATAAGGTCTTTCTGAGCATGCTCTACAACTTAAAATGCAACCTATGCTCTAGAATGAATATTTAACATTTTATAATAATCAAGCTTGACTAATTAACTAGTTAATGAATCTGATTCCCGTCTGGAGTGACTGCACTATAATGGAGATGTGATGGAAAAATGCCCATGTAATTTTGGTTTGGTTACCCCCATGGGTGAAAATTAATCTGGAAAAGGCATCTCTCATATTCCCAGAGTAGCTGTGAGATGCATCGTGATTTTGATTCACAGGTGCTAAGTGATGGAAGATAACCTTTGAAATGGTGGCTCTGTGTGTGTGTGTGTGAGTCATCTGTGTGTAGCCTCTGTAATAAATTGTACATTTAAATCCTTTTCCCCCCTCTTCTTTTTACTTTCTTCAGAAGGGGAAGGAGGGGCTGGAGCAGTTGCAGAGGCAGTTGACGGTATGTGTGCCTACAAGAAATTTCTCGGCTTCTTTCATTTAAGTTGTACAAACCTTGTGGGGTTTTAAAATTGGTGTTGTTACCATGCAAAGAGCATTCAGTACATCATGGCATTAGCTGACAACAGCAGGCTGCCTGAAACAAAGAAAACATGCCGACACAAAAGGAATTTGTCATGTTTTTATGTAAAATGTTAGCCAACAAATGACAGAAGGCTGTTACTTGTATTAACAGGGCTAAGAAATGGCTACAAACAAGGATTTGTTGTCCATGCCGTGACTTACCTTTCAGTCTAGTAGGGCATGTGTCGTGGCTTTGTTCACTGGAAAGTGGAAAGTTCTGTGGCAAGTACGTGGGCAACCAAGTATGCCACATAGTGACATAATTGATGTGCACCAATTTCACAAAACTAAGTAGGAGGCACATATTTTTTCTCACTCACCCATGTCAGCCATGTCGGCCATGCATCAGCAGTGAATTCAACCAACACACTCTCACTGTAGCTGCTGCAACTATGGCTAAGTTGTGTTCAATGTCATATACTTGTAGTAAAACATGAAAGACATCAATGGATGAGAGACCATCATAATCGTGGCTTGGAGCACAGTACTTGGTAACATCCTCATTTTAAACTTTGATCACGAAGCTAGTGCAAATGCAGGCTAACTTGGCAGAGAGATGCATTTTTATATGTGGAGCTAGACGAAACCATGCATACTTCAGAGTACCTGATAAGTATGTATTTTGTTGTGTGCCAGGTTGGCTGTGTGAAAGCATTTTTGCACTCATTGTTGTGTATTTATGGTATTTATTGGAATAATTCATATTGAAATGCTTCTTCAGTGTTCGTACAGCTCCGTGCATACTTGTCTAGACTGAGCGAACAGTGTGTTTTGATGTTCGTCAGTGCATACTCCAGTTCAGTACACACTGCTTCTGTTGCTTTGGGGTATGCACTACCAAACAGGCATCTGTCTATTCATGTGTCTTTGTTTTCATTTATTTCACCTAGCTTGAGCTTATCAGTCAGCCTATCTAAGGGAGCCCTAGTACTAGCTAGGCAAGTGGTATGTTTTAATCATATGAAAACAAAGTGCCAACAGAAACAAGAATGAAAGGACAGAAGTGGTTGGGTAAGCACTGAACGGCTGGACTAGAACGGTACTTTTCTCATCACTTCTGTTTTTTCTTTTTTTGTCCTTGTTTCCTTGCGCATTATGCTTTCTTAAGATGAGTCACACAAAGGCGGTGCCTCATCACTGTGTGTGTCCCGTCATTCATCACCGCAGCTGTCACCTTTACCGGGTAGGCGCGTTTGGCAGTAAATGCACAGAAACAAAGCAGTCTTGAACCAGGAGCACTTAGCTAGAAGGTGCTGATGCGTGGCAGAGCACACTGCTTCCACACTCTAGATGTGTGAACTAGGGGCTGTACATTTTGTCCCTTTGCTTTTTAGAATTAAGGTTCACCTGTGCTTGCATTTCATTCGTTGTATAATATTGCTGCACTTTTCTATGTCTGTGAAGGCCTTTTCTTTGGTTTTGCTTTCAGGTTAATGTGCATCCACATCGTATAAACACTTGGCAAAAGTTTGTTATATGTGGAGCAAATTGTCAGGCTGATTTCAGTATGGTTATAGTATACAGTGAATCAATACCACATGTCATGAAGCTTGCCTTAACTGGGCTTGACTTTTTCACTGCTCAGCACTTGAAGAAATGGAAAGGGCCAAAGCTGCTGGTGCTAGCCAGGAGTCGGCTGCAACAGGGGGAAACAGCCAGGGCGGCAAGGAACGAATGGGTGGCCCCCGGCGACCCTGGGTGCTATTGAAGGAGGGCGCCCCACCTGACATTGTCAAGGATGGCATCTCCGAACTGCCCACTGACAACCACCTGGCGTATGATCAGCTGGAGAAAATGTCCAGCGTGCTGCCCACAATGTGGCTGGGGTCACAAAATGGAATGTGAGCACATCATAAGTGGTTTCTGACAGTATATGCATTTGAAGTTTGGCTCCTTCTTTGTGACTTTAGCTGGCTGCCTAATATCAGCCAGTTCATCTTACATGCTATATACAGTAGAATCCCGCTGATACGTTTTTCGCGGGACCGTAAAAAGAAAACTTAAGAGCCGGGAAACGCAAGAGCCGAGAAACAGGAAAAATTGAGAAATGAGAGTAATGTTGAATTGCACACAATATTATTTTAAGTCTTACATGTGAAAAAAAATCTTAGTTTCGCCCGTAAGCCGAAGCATCGATTGTGATAGCAAATTAGTAGACAGCTATACAAAGTAAAGATAGTAGTTTTGTCATCTGTATAAACTTGTAAACATTTGCTTATTAACTATATTAACAAGCATGGTGTCAGCGCCCACAGGCAAACATGAACACATCACACTCGATAAGCGTGGACACGCGCTGTCAAACGCTGGCGTGAGGAAGCGCCGCTGCAGCAGCGAGTGAAGTGACCTTCATGCTGTTGTCTATCGCTTCAACGCAAACTGAGCGCTGAGAACACACAGCATGCATAAAGCTACGAGGCGCTGACGCACCTACACTGCCTAGACTATGCCCCCAACACAGATCGCTTTCAAGATACGGCCTGCGCGACCGCGCACCACCGCGCAGTACGCAGTTGATGCCACAGTACAACGCCGCCCGCTATCCCTCCCTCCCCCTCGCTGCCTCGCCAGTGCCTCGAGTGCAACGGAAGAAGGTGCGCTTCCTCCCTGCTTTTCTTTCTTGCGCGCGCAAGATTTAGATGCGGACGCTGGCTCCCCTCGCACGCTTTCACTCGCACATAGAGCATACGGCGCGCGGCGACAGCGTTATTGCCCTTGAACTTTACACAAAACATCTATGTGCCAAAACCAATTTTACGGCCACAACGTGTCATAGACACTATCTTTAGATAGCAAATACGGATCTCAAAGGCCATGCTTTTGCTGGCGGAAACTGAAAATACGTTATAGGTGTTGCCCCCGGCACTTAAAGCGGCCAATGCCATCGTCAAGCCACCAAGCCAAGCGACATGAGAAGTCAAAATGGCCGCTCGGGCCGGCGCGGGGTGGCAGTTCGCAACGTTTGATGCGGGAACGGTCCCACAGTTGCAACGCAACAGTGGGGTTACCAATGCCTTGGGTTCTATGGGAGCTGTGCCTGGACTGACTGAAAATGACGTAACAGCCGGGAAAACGCAGCACCCGGGAACGTAACAGCGGGTTTCTACTGTATACAGGCTGTCCCAACTATCATGCAGCAAGATTTAAAAATATGCAAATGCCACGTAGCTGGACAGAACTAAGGTAATGCTGTTTGCCATCGCTTGGAGATACTCGGAGTATTTTTTGCATTCCGCCTAATCAGATAATTAGTCATGATTAATTAATCAACTTCTCAAATATTATAATTAGATGAAAAGTGTAAATGAGATAATTCTAGAGGAACATGAAAAACTACCGATACAGCTTTGTGGGGCTCAATACGTGCTACATAAAAGTGTTTCTCTGAGCGTGAAAGAAGCCCATGAATACACGCAAAACTGCCGCGCGACAGGCCATAAGTATATACAGGTCAGGTAAGTAAGTGTGTACAGGTGACAGCACAAATGTGCCCGTGTGGACACATTTTGACCAGTAATTTCTAATAAATTTCCTCACATGAACTATTTTTGGCTGCCTTGCTCTGACCCTAATAGCCAAAGAGCCTCATTTGAACAGTGGTTTTAGTATGCTTTAAATTAAAGCATAGCTGGCCTGCCAAAATTTTGATATTTTATTGAATTAAACATAATTTGAGGTAAAGTGCTACAAACACCAACAACCTTTGTTTTAGTGGCATCTGCATGGGCTCCACCTCTGCATGTGGTGGTCTGGGCACAGGACTATATCATTTGTGCTGTATTATGGGAGTCTGTATGTTGCACTGGAACTGTAAACATAGTACTTCCCATTCATTCACCTATTGAACTGAGTGCATGAAACAGTGAAGGCAACCAAATTTTAGAAAATGCAGGGTTAAGCTTAGCTTGTACATTACTGCTTTTTGCAACAACGCTCAACAAGTACCACTGGCCACTTGCTTGTAAATATTTCGTGCTGTTTCTGCTACTCGTTGCTCATTCTAGATGTACTCTTGTCATACAGTCGAACCCACTTATAACGATCCCAGACATAAAAATTCAATGGTTATAACGACTCCATTTCACTGCATTTACAATTTTCTGACCCTGCCTATATAGAAAGTGCGATTTTCAGCAGCGCCATACTGTTACAACGAGCACTTAAAAACTGGTCGCGGTAAAGGGAGGGCAGGGCGCACACGAAGTTCCGAAGTAGAGAAGCGCGACTGAACTGGGCGCACGGCAGTGCACACCCTGCTCCATTCAAACAGTGATGAAGATACTACCACTGAGAGGAGCGAGTACCGTGCACGGATTTCACAAGCCGTGAGAAGAGTCACTCGCTTTCAACCATGCTTTTAAGGCAAGTCTCCAGCGTAGTTCAGGGTGAGGCAGTACAGTGGCTGTGTCCTCTGAGATAGCACTGGTGCACATGATGATGCAATATCGGAGGCCACGACTGCGGCACTCTCATTATTGCGTAGTCTCCATGTGATGGTGCGTGCCTATTTGGACGATTTGAACCAATTTGAACCTACGGCCACTCAAGTAATGCTAGTTTATCGTTGCTGTCGATATTAGCGTGGTGCAAGTCTGCGTGAACGTGATAAAATTCGCCGTTGTTGCCCAAAGCTGTGAACAATCGGTGGTTACTATGCCGTTAACGAGAGATCGCAGTTCGTCGATGCTTCGTTTACGTTGTTGCTGATAAACGTTCACGATGACATTCTACCTTTCAAACTTCATACTTTTTTGACAGAAGCGACATAGAAAACGTGACTTTGCTGCTCTCGGCGCTTGTGTGGCTGATGCTGCATCAGTAACGGCAAGACCTTTGCAGAATGCCGATACGTCATAGTAGTTTCCGCTTCCAGCCAATTACCGTATTTGTTCAAATTTAAGGCGAGATTCTTTCCCAGAATTCTTAGCCTCGAAGTCACCCCCTGCCTTATATGCAAATTTTGCCTTAAGGTGTGGCTTCACGACATACTGGTGCGCACTGCCGTAAAGCCACATTGTAAGGAAAAATTCGCAATGCCGTGAAGCCACACTTAAAGGTAAAATTTGAAGATAACTCACACTCCGCAAGGTGAAGCCCCCCCCTCCTCGATTTCATGGTCACCATTTTGCGTTCTGGCTGTGTTAGTAATTGAGCATTTCAGGCAATCCCTGCCGAGCCTGAATAATCCATCGGCTACCCTATGTTGCCTTATATTCGTGTGCATACTTAAGTTTTTTTTTTCTTGGGTCTCCGAACTGTGCCCTCGCCTTATAATCGAATAAATACGGTAGAATGCTTCGCTATCGTGTGCAGAATTCAGTCTTGTCCCGCTGATAGTAAAATATATAACAAGCCCTCGAAGAAAAATGGTGGCGGCTGCACTCCTAGTTTCGAATGGGCAAGTGATCGGAACAGGCTGGGTGCCATTTTCCGACAACACATTTCGTTCTTTAAATGAGTCCACATATAACAAAGTACCGATACAACGAGCACTTTTCACGTATAACTGTCGAGTTCATTATAAATGGGGTTGACTGCAGATGTATGCTGGATCTAATGTAAGGCACCCCCTTTTTTTTTTCAGAATCTACGTGCATTCATCAGTGGCACAGTGGAGAGTGTGCATAGACTCCGTTAAACTTGCTGACTCGGTACTAAGCATTGTGTAAGTGGCAGGCCTCTTGCCTAAAGTTTATTTATTTTATTTTTATGCTCTCATGTGTAAATACCACAGTCATCTATTTTTCTCTTCTTTCTTTTATTCTTGTTCCTGACTTAGCATTGCACTGCCGAGCTCAAGGTTGTGGTTTCAAACCCGACAGCAGCGACTGCATCTTGATAGGTGCGAAATGCAAGAACGCTTCTTCATTTAGGGGCACGTTAAAGAACCCCATATGGTCAAAATTAACTAGTTCTGATTATGAGACACACTGTCGGGGGGGACTCGGAAATAATTTTGACCACCTGAGGTTCTTCATTATGCACCCAATGCATGGTACACAGGTGTTCTTGCCTATTGCCTCCATCAAAATGCAGCCGCCATGGCCGGGATTTCATCCCGTGACCTCATGTTTAGCAATGCATTGCCATAGCCACTAAGCCATCACAACTGGTTATAGTGCCAGATATGCATGACAACACTATCAATATTGGCTTTCCCATGCTCAAATTTCTCACAGAAGTTGCACTTTGTGGTGAACACAATACCACATTTGGAGCATTACTGGCCTGTTTCGTCCAGTATAGATCAGAAATTGCAACAGTGCACCAGAAAGATAAAAGGAAGGTAGGGGGGGGGGGGGGTAATTTGGGTGCAATAAAACACTGCCATAATAGGTTGCCATTGTCTGTCATCATCTGGGTGACACATGATGTGGACTGTGTTTAGACATCACAGTGAGAGATGACATGACCATTTTGTTCCATCAAAAAAGGTGACTCGGAAGGGTTTGGTTGCGAGCTAGTTGGTACGGATCATTCATTTTAAAACAGCGCCGAAAAAACACGGACAAGGGAGAACATGGGTGTTCTCCCTTGTCTGTGTTTCTTAGGCGCTGTTTTAAAATGAACCATCAAAAAACTATGTTTTTGTCTGGTGCTCGTACTTAATAGCATTCATTATCTCTGGGGGCTAGTGCTACTTCTGGTTGTGCTGAATGACGCTGTTTCCAAGCACACTAAAGCAACTGGTTTAACATTTTCTCGAAGCAACTGTTTTTCTTTCAGCCATGTCAAGGGTCGTGTGTTTGCAGCCTTGGCTGATGGCACTGTTGCGATATTCCATAGGAAGCAAGGTATGCTGCATTTTAGCTCTTAATTAAGTTGTACTTGCTTAAAACGGCAGGCATTGCCAAATCCTGACTGGGAGCTTACCACTGTCGTTGAAAAGAAAAGTGTACAATCATTGCATTCTACCGGTGCTAACATATGGGGCAGAAACTTGGAGGTTAACAAAGAAGCTCGAGAACAAGTTAAGGACCGCACAAAGAGCAATGGAACGAAAAATCTTAGGAGTAACGTTAAGAGACAGGAAGAGAGCGGTGTGGATCAGAGAACAAATGGGGGTAGACGATATTCTAGTTGACATTAAGCGGAAGAAATGGAGCTGGGCAGGCCATGTAATGCGTAGGATGGATAACCGGTGGACCATTAGGGTTACAGAATGGATACCAAGAGAAGGGAAGCGCAGTCGAGGACGGCAGAAAGTCAGGTGGGATGATGAGGTTAGGAAATTCGCAGGCGCAAGTTGGAATACGCTAGCGCAAGACAGGGGTAATTGGAGATCGCAGGGAGAGGCCTTCGTCCTGCAGTGGACATAAATATAGGCTGTTGATGATGGTGATGATGATGAAAACATATCTCTGATATATCTTCGCGCAGTGTCACTCAGCGTTTGTCCATTCTTTTTATGCCTTGCCCTAACTACATTGCTATTACGGCCAACGAAATATACACTGTACATAATCTGCTTCAATCTTCAGCAGTATTTTGACTAGGATCTAGTTGAAGTTATTGCACAGCATAAAATAGGTGTGACCATGCAGGGTGGGGCCACACAAAGAATATATAAAAGCTAAAAAGTATGTTCAAAAGTATGTTCCATATGGTTACCATTTTCATCTATAGTAATATTGGTTGACATAGCAATCCTATGCTGCTGTGCAGTTGTTGTAACAAGTTAGTTGCTTGCAACGTTAAGTAGTGTGTGTAATTTCTTTTTGAGAGGCATTGGCTATCTTAAAACAGCTTCTTTGTTGTTTCATTCATTGTCTGTTCAGACAACTGTGTAGAAGTAAAGGTGGATGAAATAATTGAATATTTTGTACATGCCTGCTTGGCAGTTTTATTGACAAAACTTGTTTTTCATGGCTTTTCTTTTTTTATGAGCTTGTAGTGAATGTATAGAAATATTTTTGTTGCTGTAAATATAAATTGACCACCCAAGGAAACATTTTCATGAAAATCAGATAATAAATTCATTATTTCTGTAGTGAACAGGTATTCCTTTATTTATATATATTCTTTTATTGTTTGTTATCTTCTCTCCTTGAATTGGTGTTGGTTCATGCTCTCATTTTCATATAAAAGTGCATTCGTGTGCGTCGCTTCTTTTTGAGCATCACTGATGGTCACTTACAACATGTTTTCAGTGACTGCTGGGCTCTGCCTGTTAAATCCACCAGTGACTTTTGTAAACCTTACATAAGTAACTTGTACTGTTCCTGTGAAACATTAATAATAAGAAAAATTAACGGTAATATAGTACAGTAGAACCTCATTGGTACGATCCTGTTACATATGGTTTCCCAGCGCCAACGTTCGCGATCGAGAACAAAAGAAATGACCCTATCGAGTTACGCTTATTTTTTACCGGTTCATAGGTTCCCGGAAAACATGATCTTTTGGTAGAATGTTCAATACATCGGCAAACTGTGATCGCATGATACGGTTTCCAGCCACTAAATGCCATGTAAACAAGAAAATGTGCTAGGCGCGCACAATTGAGAGCAGTAGCCGCTTACCACGGCAGCTTCACCACAATACTCGCCCGCTCGTCTCACGTGAGAACGCCGGCGCTCACTCAGTTTCTTATTCCGGTACCGGCAAATCTCCACCTGGATCGTCGCACGCCGTATTCACAGCTATCGCGCCGCCCCTATTGCAATAAGCATCATCATCTATCCGTTTCATAGCGTGTTGTGCCATTGAAAGTCTACTGCACGCTCTTAATAGGCGATAAACCAAACGCAGCGTCGTTCCCTGCTGCAGACTGTGATCCTATGATGCGTTTTTCGGCCCCCAGATCTCATGTAAACAAGAAAAGGCGCGAGGCATGTGCAATCGAGAACAGTAGCCGCCCGTCTTGCGTGAAAAATGCCGCCGCGCACTCAGTTTCCTATTCCCATACCAGCAAATCGCTTCCCGGGTCGTCGCACACCGCATTCACAGCTATCGCTGCCAACCCTATTGCAATAAGCATCTTCACCTATCTGTTTTACAACCCGCCGTGGTTGCTTAGTGGCTATAGTGTTGGGCTGCTAAGCACGAGGTCGCGGGATCGAATCCCGGCCACGGCGGCCACATTTCGATGGGGGCGAAATGCGAAATCACCCGTGTACTTATTACATTTAGGTGCACGTTAAAGAACCCCAGGTGGTCCAAATTTTCCGGAGTCCTCCACTGTGGCGTGCCTCATAATCAGATCGTGGTTTTGGCACTTAAAACCCCATAAGTATTATCTGTTTTACAGCGCATGGGGCGTAGTGCCGTTGGAAGTGTACGGCACACTTTTAGTAGGCGATAACACAAACATGCCGCAGTTCCTTGCTGCAGGCAGCTCGCTGTGAGCATCACGCTCACCAGCTTGATTTCATTTCGGTTTCTCGTCGCCGTCCTAGAATGCTACGCAATAGGGAAGCAACAAAATGCGTCTCGTGCCGCAACGATTTGCAGTATACTTCACATTACATAGATGTCAACTGCTGTTGAGCCTGTCAAATTATTTAGTTGCTTCAGATCGTACATTTTTCCCGGTTAGTACATTTTTTTCCATATTTTTTTTCCGCAGAAACGTATGAACGAGGTTAAACTACCTGTTAAAAGAGTGTGTCGCTGAATTTATGCCCTTTGCACAGATGGTCAGTGGGACCTGAGGAACTACCACCTACTTGACCTTGGGAAGCCACACCACTCGATTCGGTGTATGACAGTTGCCCATACAAAGGTTTGGTGTGGCTACAGGAACCGGATACATGTGGTCCACCCCAAGACGCTCACTGTGGAGGTCAGCCTGAATAAAGATCAATTGATTGGGGTTACTTGAAAGAGAAAGTGAATGTTCACGGGCTTGCATCTTAAAATTGTTTTCCTCTATGCCATCTCGAAGAACAGACGTTACTATTAGCCTATTAGTTTCATAGTGTAATTATGTTGATTTCTGATAAACTCTATGCATTTACATAATGGGGCTTGTATAAGTAGGTTGCCCAAAGTTAGAGGAGACTGCAAATCGCTGGGAGTACAAAATGAATGCAAGGAGAGTACAACAGAATGCAAAGGGCCTACAATGGAGTTTGGTTTTTGTGCATGCTAAGCCCGTGGGTACACTATTATTTATAAACTCCTTATCCTTATTGTATATTCTTCTAATTATTCTTTTTCTGTCTGCCTGCTAGTGGCTGTGTTCATTTTTACACAATCGATAACAGCATTGTGCTCAGGTCTGTGTTGTGTTAAAATTATTCCTGAGGCTCATATTTGCTTTAATGTACGATGTTTACTGAGGAAGGCCTAGGTAACCTTGAAGCACTGTTGCTTGAAGTATGGTCTGTGGTTCACTGGGTGTGCTTGTGAAAGTTCTGTGGCGGTCTGCATGTTACGGGTATGGTTTGGCAAGCTTTGGTTCTAGTCAAACGCAGTCACTCTGTAGCGTGTCCCGAACATGTAGTGAAAGTAAATTGCAAGCATTGTGGGTCTGGACAAATAAAAATTGGTGTGGCTTAGCTTTGGTTAACCCTGGTTGATAGCGAAAGCTTCACTGCCCTGGCTAGGCCCATTGTCGAACTGTGGCCGAGGTGTGGTTTCCCAATGATATACAGACATGTTTGCAATGAATACAGTGGCCAACTCTACTCGGGCAACAGCGGCAATGTCTCCTTTCAGGGCTCTGTACAGGCCTAAATATAGTCTGACGTAGCGTGAACGTGCGCACGTTATGCCACATTGGCGAGAACAACAGCGGCTATAGTTCGACCGATGGTTCGACATACTGGCGACGCCAATGTGCTCCGACGCGCCCAGCGTCTGATGACGCTCGGCCGAGCGTTATCGGCCGATAACGTCGGACTATAAATGCGCCTTAATGCTCTCTTGTGGTTTGACCTCTAGCTCTCAAGGTGAAAACTGTTTAGTCGCCGACGGCTGCCCGAGGTAGCGTAATGAAGCTTTCGCTTCAATAATATGGAACAGCAGTGTATGCGCAATACAGTATTTATTGCTTGTGCAACAACAAAACGATTTGTCATTAAGCGGAGGGGCGTCCTCTTTGCAAACAATGGAAGTAAAGGGCTCAGCTCACTTCTCGGCACACATGTTCAGGTGATCAACTTATTTGCAGAGACAAGGCCAGACCAAGATAGATTGTCCCCATTCGACTCTTACATGCTTCTCATGTTCATTCTGTGAGAAGGCTGTTCTCCTTGCTGAGGAGAGAGGTACTACCTTCTTTCCGATGAATCTGGTGCATGTGTGTATAGCTGTGTCACAGCAACAGCAGTTAATGGGAGAAGTAAATATGATGTGCCTGCTCCTCGTTCCCGTGAGGTTATCACATGTCACCTGGTGCGATTGTACACTGATGTGACTTTTCTGGGCAGTGTGCTTACAATTCCACAAGTGAAGATTATTGTTTAATAGAACCAGCAAGCAAGGTGCCTGGCACGGTGTGCTGACTATTTTGAGGAAGCTAAGCATCTACTATGCTGTACACGAGACATTGTTTTTATTTATTTATTTATTTATTTATTATAATTTTTCTGTGCTTGTATTTCATTGTGATGCATGTTGGATATTGGAATGGGTGTGGTTTTCCTATGCAAGAAAATACTGCCTAGATTGTTTTCATCTATATTAATATATTAAGAACTGATGAACTAACACCTATGTACATTTTTTTAGCACTCATTTGATGCTCACCCAAGGAAGGAAAGCCAAATTAGACAAATGGCCTGGGTTGGAGATGGAGTTTGGGTGACAATACGACTGGACAGTACCCTGCGACTATACAATGTCCATACGTACCAGCACCTGCAGGACATTGACATTGAGCCCTATGTTTCCAAGATGCTGGGTATGTTATTCCACCTGAGATTGGGCTTCACAAAAAAAGAAAAAAAAAAAGGGGGGGGGGGGAAAGCTGGCTATGGCCACATTGAAGTAAAAGACCAAGCAGCTAGTGCAACCCTGTTTCCATCATTATGCAATTGTAGCACTGCTACACAATGCATTGCTATTTATGCCACATGGCATGCTGTAATTTTAGTATGCCTTTCTGGGCTGTGCGATCATTGGCTTTCTGCAAATATGATGGTTTGGCTAAAGAGACACAAATTTGTCTAACTACCTTTTTTGTTGTGTCAATTGCATTCTCTTCTACAGTTTCATTACAATGACCTATATTCCTGTACAGTTGCTGTTAGCTTCTGTGTTTCTCATCTACTGCATTACTATGTTTGCCATCACATCTAGCTACCAGCCATGAGCAGGAATGGAAGAAATATCTGTGATTGTTTTTAAAGCAATATGGCAAAATTTTAATGCATTACAGAACTGTAGAAATGCAAGAATGTGACATTTTCTACCATGTAAGGTTCAGTTTAGGCATCACATTAACGGTAATGAATTTCAGACTGAATTTCTGTCATTAGTGTGCGACAAAGCTCCTGGATGCATGATCATGGCATAACGTCACCAGGCTGAAAACTCCGACTTTAAGACTGGTTCAGAGAAATTTTCAAAAATTATTCCTCCAAAAATGGTGTGTGAAAAGCACTCTTCTTTTTTTGTTGTCTTTTTTACTTTCCTCCCCCCTACCTCCTTAACATTTCTGATGCGAGTTTAAATTTAGTCACTTCAATTCCGGGCTTCTGGGCTGAGTCACCTTTGCTAATGGCAGGACCAAGCCGTTTGGCATCATAGAAGACATTGAAGTGCATGGGGTTGTGCTTACAGTTCCTCAAAGTTTCAGTGACAGGATTTAAGTAGTTGTTTTACTGTTGCATCCCATTCAGGCACAGGCAAGCTTGGATTCTCATTTGTGCGCATCACGGCTCTGCTGATCTCCTGCAACCGACTCTGGATGGGTACTGGAAATGGTGTCATCATCTCTGTTCCACTGTCAGAAGGTGAGATACAAGTTTCTTTACTTTGTCAAAGTTAGTGTTGTACATACAGTCGACTTTTGATCATTCAAAATCCCAATTTGCTTTTCAATAGCAAAATTTTTGTTGTCCTGCAGTGTTTTCAATCTGTCTTGAAGCTGTTGAGCTCCAAGGAAGGCTTTCAGTTAACTCAAACTTATCAGTTTCCCTTGATATCCCAAATGTGCATGCGCAGGGACTCTCAGTTCTATCTGCCAAAGTATATTATGTTTCCCGGTGTATAAGATGCAGTTTGTTTCCAAAATTTTCATAGGTGTGTCTTGTACAATAGTGCATGTTATACAGATAAACCTCAATTTAACGAAATTCTTGATATAACAAAGTATTTAACTTTTTATAACTTGTCCATAGAACACCATTTATTTTGAACCTCAATGTAACAAAGTGTGTTTATACACGATTTCAATATACTGAAATTTCCCTGCCGCCGCAAAGGAATACCGAGACAATAAATGGAAACTTCCACGGATGCAGATGGTCAAATGGTTGAATTACGTGCAGCTGCTTGCGTCTACACTTCTCAAATTGCGCGCTACGCAACCGAGAGCGACCGCCGAAGCAGAGCACCATCATGTTCCATATAAAGTGCAAGTGCGATAAGAACCTATCGCGCCTTGTGCACTCATCTTTCAGTATTCACCCATTTTGAGAGATTCATACTGAACTCTTTGTGCTGCTTTGATGTGATTTGATAAGAGATGTAGGCTGATGTTCCAGCTGAAATTAAGAAGAAAAATATGGACTCGACATATTCATATAACCACTGTCCTATTAGAGTAGCATGACTGATACCGAGAAAACAGTAACATAGTCAGCTATAGCAGGAAGTCAGATGGAGTGATGAGATAACGGGATTCAGAGGTATATGATGAGCACTAGAGGATAAGGGCAACATAGAAAAGGTATTGCACTTTGTGGTAGGCTTTATTAAGCGAGTCATTTTGATTACTTAATTTGATTGGATGGAGGTACAGAGTCTGCAGCATCATTCACTATATGTGCTTTTGTTAATAGTGCTGTTGAGCAGCAGTATACAAAGATTGAAGAGTACGCGAGTGAGAAATGAACTTATTTACAGTTTTTATGAAGTGGTCGTTAAGCAGTGTTCTATTGTGCGCCTGCTTGTGCCACCTTCTCTTAAAGGGTTGCTGTTCTGCAGAACCCTAGCACGGGGAGCCTAAATATGTTGTGATAGCTCAGTCATCTGGATAGTCTAAACACAAAGGCAGGCCACTCGCTGTAACTGCTGCAACTGTGCATGCCCGTAGTAATTATAGAAAGAGGTCGTGGTTGGGTGGGGGAGAGTTGTCACACATACAGAAGGTGCTACAGAGCTTGATGCATTCAGTTCACTTTTCATAGGAACCTATGGCCGAGAAATACTGGCCCTTTTCCTTGGTTCAGCATTTCTATGTCCCAGCAGTAGGATAGTATTGTGTGGGACAGGACTGTGGTGCTACTGTGCTGGCTGACGTAGTCTTTCTAGTGCAGAGGCGCCAGTATTGATACACCAACCATCTATACTTGAAAGTTTGTTGACAGGTTCACTTGATTATGCTTGCACTGTGGCCATTCACTGGAATGTAACCTTGGTGCATGCGCATGTGTTGTGCTCCAGCAGGGAACAAGCAGACATCTGCCTCAACCACGCCGTCTGCAAGCGGAGTGCGGATGCCTGGTGCTGTCGTTCGGGTATACAGTGACAGTCGAGAAAACATCACAACAGGAAGCTTTGTGCCCTACTGCTCGATGGCGCAAGCACAGCTGTCATTTCATGGACACAGGGACTCGGTCAAGTTTTTTGTGGCTGTTCCTGGTGAGTGGTCGTAAATGAAGGCCCTACATTTTGAACCCTGCAGTTACCAGGCTACTGTACTGTACTATGTCATGTCAAACAGTATCATGCTAATTTATTCATCATTTATCCATCTAGCAAATGATAATATTTCAATTTTTATCTTTAGTGCACATTTGTACTTGCAGAACAAGCTCAAGTTGTACAGTAGAACCTCGTTAATACGTAGTTGGCGGGGAATGTGGATCAGGTGCACACTAAGCGATGTACTAACTAGCCGACAATGGCAGATGAGCGGCTATAGCTTACTGGCGAGAAAAGAACTAACTGACAATGGCAGATGAGCAGCTATAGACTTACTGGCGAGAAAAGAACTGCGCCTAAATTCTCACTCAAACACACGTGCAGACAAGTACAATTTGCGAACAGGCAGCGAAAAATCTGTGATTTCTTTCCAATAACCAAATTTTTGTGGTGAATTTGTTGAAGGTTCCTCGTGGAATAAACGCATGCTTGAAAAACGATTTCAAGACTTTTTCAACACCCTGTGCAGTGTGGAGATGGGTTTACACAGGGCTTACCCTACGAGCAACGGTCAGGAAAGGGCACGACGCTCCTCCACTCCGCAATGCACAAATGCGCTACGGCAGGGTTCGTCGACTCTCCGACACGGCGCAGAGAAGGCTCCAGAGTCAGATCGCTAACGAACACGGGTTTATTCACCCAAGATACAGCACAGTGCGACAGTCACGACGCTTACGGGCCAAGGCTCACCGCATGACTGATCGAGTACGCACGCCTGCTACGCTAGGGCTAACCGGGTAGCGGTCTGCCAAGCGCGAGAACGAGGAGTTGCGAGAACAAAGGTCTCATATAACCACCTCATTGTGGGCCTGTGAGCATCTGCCGCGCCGAGGAAGCGCTCAGTGGACGAGAGCTCGAGTGGAGAGGGTGCCCGGGTGCCGCCGCTCGCTAGGCCAATCAGGGCACGTCCCGGTGACGTGTTCTTGCGAGGCAAGCCCAATCCCCGGGGGGGGGGGGGGGGGATAAGCACGGTTTGTGCAAGAAAGTAGGTCCGGCGCGCTAGCCATGTCCGCCATGTTGCCGTTACGGTGGCGGTTCCCGGAGATCGAGCTAAGCGCCGCGCGTGAGCTGGGGGACGAAGCACGGGAAGGCACCTCGATCCCCACAGCGGACAGAAATTAGGCGGTAGATAGATTTTTATTGTCACCTCACTTATATATTACTATTACTTCTGCGTGCTTCATAGTTTCGGGGACCCGCCGGGGTGGCTCAGTCAGCAAAGGCGTTGCGCTGCTGAGCACGAGATCGCCCGGCTGCGGCGGCCGCATTTCGATGGAGGCGAAATGCAAAAACGCCCGTGTGCTTGCGTTGTAGTGCACGTTAAAGAACCCCAGGTGGTCAAAATTAATCCGGAGCCCTCCACTACGGCGTGCCTCATAATCAGAACTGGTTTTGGCGCGTAAAACCCCAGAAAGAAGAAGATAGCTTTGGGGAACAGCAGCAAATAACGACATATTAAATACAGTCAAACCTCGTTATAACGAAGTCACATCTGACACAAAAAAATCTTCGTTATATCTGATATGCCTTATAACCATATATTTGTTATACTGTAGTAGTGGCGAGTCAATTTTTACTTACTTTGTTATATCCAATAGTCTGTTATATCCGTGTTTGTTATGTTGAGGTTCGGCTGTATGTGGCTCAAAACATGCCGACTACAGTCTAGGACAAACATTACAGACCAAGTTGGCTGTCAGCATGCCATGCCATACTATTACATCAAAGATATAAACACTGAAAAAATTTTTTGTTCTGTTGTTGGGCTAGAAAATGCACGGTTCATGTTTGGGGAACCCAAGCATAACTGACTCATTATGGTGGCTCCTGGCTAGATCACTGAGTGAGAATTAAAGGAATCTGTCGATTATACCAGAGTGACTGCTGCCCTGTTGCATAAGATTTCTCTCTCACAACCCAGAAATTCAGTGCACTAATCTAAGAGAGTATTTATGCTATGTCATGTTGCTATGTTTCGTATTTGTACTTTACTGTAGTCATGTGGTCTTTGGTGCACCAGCTGGGGCAGTTTTCTCTAATTAGCAGTCTTTTTTTTCTCTAAACAAACCCTGAGAGAATTCTAACAGAGCACTCTACCTGTTTAGCCTGCTGCTGCCTCTACCTGTCTAGCATTAATTAATGTTACTTTAAAACATTCCTTGCAATTTCCTTTGGTTTCTAGTACTGTTAGCCTCCCTGGTGATTTCCTTATTATATAAGCTACCTTATTTTCCCAATTCATCTCCTTATGGGCTTGTTGAGTTATTATGTTACTGAAGTCATCTCTCATTATCTTTGCTTCGGTAGGTACCGGCGGTATGACTTCCTCAGACAAAGAAGGAGCATCTGAAGAAAAGGCTGGAGACATAGCACTGGGCTCCGAAGATGCATCTCCCAAGTGCATGCTTGTTTTGTCTGGCGGCGAAGGCTACATTGACTTCAGAGTTGGTTAGTTTTCACAGTCCTCATGGCCAACATTTTCACACATGAAAGCTGTTACTAGTTTCTCGGACACACAAGTGTAGTGGGCATGTTGCCTTTGGATCCTGTGCGTGGAGAAATGTGGGTTGTTCCACTTGTAGTTTTCTTTGTTCTTTAAGTCACAAAATTGTTCAGAATTGTCACTATTTCAACGTCAATTTTTGTAGACTTGATGTATGATAGGGATCTTTGACGTTTGTTAGCTTGTAATACTTATCGGAAATGCTTGACAGAGAACATCGACAGTGCTACTAGTTTTCTATTTACCTTAATATGTTGACTCGTCTCACAATTGAAACTGTGCTAGCACCCAACACCTCCAGCAATTGTAAGGGGATTTTCGCTGAAGAGACAGCTTGAAGTGGAACTTAGGGTGGACAGCACACTGTATCCTAACTTCAACATCAGTCTTGTGTGAAGTGTTTGTGATGCTGCTGTTGGAGACATTCATCTTTGTCATCACAGTTACATCAGTTGTTATATTATGATGCATTTAAAGTTATAATGATGGTTTGCTTGTTGTGAATTTGTGACATCAAAGAGTGCACCTTGAAGATATCGCATTACTAATAAGAAATTGCTGTTTCGTTTTCTGAAGGAGACGGTGAGGACGAAGATTCAAGTGGTGACCGTATCTCGGCAGCTATTGGAACGCCGGTTGAGAAGAAACTGCACCAGGGCATATCCAAGAGTGAGCGAAGTCACCTCATCGTCTGGGAGGTGGCGCTGAATGAGTGATTGTTGAAAATAGTAATGCTACTGGACTGCTTGCCATTTCAGGCCACCGAGGGGCGTTGTGATGTCCCATTGATTTTTGTTTGCCATGTGAAGTTGGAACTTGTTGACTGAGTTGAGTCCCTTTGACTGGCTGTGACTGAAATTGTGAGTGCTGAGAGCGCTGTTACTTCTTGGCTCTTTGCCAGTCCTTATTTTTGAAAGGGAGATATCCATAGAATATGTGTAAAGTATTTTTTAAAGGGACATCGGAATTGTTTTTTTCAGTGCCCCCCTTTTCTTGTTTTTAGCCCTTGTGACGAAGGCGTATGTCCCAACGCATTTAGTTTGTTGGCCACGATTTTGTGCAAGTTATAAACTGCACTGTCTTTGGAAAACGGTCTGTACAGTTATGAAATTTTTAGCTCTTTTTGTGTTCTTCGTGGCAGGAAGTTTCTGGTGGCTGTTCAGATAAGCAGGGATGATGGTGTGAATAGGATGGCACTTGAGTACATGCTGCTTTCTTCAAGTGATACATAAGTGCATTTAAGCACTTTGCAGTGGGCGAGTGAATGACTTGCGAGCTTCTTGATGCTTTGTAAATCTTCGTTGCAGTGCTATGGCAAAAGAAAAGAAAAAAAAAAAGAAAGCTGAGCTATGTATAAATGGTTTCGCCTGTTGTGCCACATTGGCTTATACATACTATAAATACATAGCTGTAGCATACCTCATCCAAATATATACAAACATAATATATATGTATATGCTTACTGTTTATGCAGTCACAGATGTTTTATGTAGACCACCCTGCTTTTGATGTGCCGTCTTTTATTTTGTAAACTTGGGTTTTGTGGCTGCATGTAAAGCACTCTATATTTATACCTGCAGCATCTGTGCACACGATGCACATGTACGATAGCTTCCATTGGCTTGTCCTTGTGACTGAGATGCCTCTGCTGTGAGCCGGTGTTACAAAGGCTACTTGAATTTGCATTACGAGCCTTGTGTATAATTTGAAGCATGCTGCCTCTTGTAAATTTCTCTAGATAAGCTTACTCCATGCATAACTAAGGAACAGCTTACATGTCAGAAATGTTTACTTTTAATCTTGTATGTGGCATTATTCCATTTTTTGCTCATTCTTACAATGTTGCCAGGTTTTCTACAAAATTTAGTGCAAACACATTGAGGTACTAGCAACATGGCATGAAAGGTGGAAATGACGTTATTATCTAATTATTTTTGCAGATATTTGGCCAGGATGTATTTTTGTCAAAATTGCTAATAGAAATTTAGTTTCCCCTTTGCAGTTGCTACTCTGTTGGTGAAGTGTCGTGCTAATACCTTGCTTTGCACTACCAAGTGGCATCACCTTTTAAGTGTGGTCCCTGTTGGGACACAAATAGCCGCAACACAGTACAGTATGCTGATTGTGTGTAAGGCACAGTCAAATTGTAGTGTTTTTTTGCTCATGTTTTATAAGCGAGTGGATGAATAGTGCTACCAGTTTGTAAAAGAAGGAAGCACTGAGGGTGTTGAGTCACAGGCATTCTGAATTAAAAATTTTTTATGCCTGAATAAAGTATATGAAGCCAAGCCATCCAGCATTTCTTTTTTCTCTCTCTCTTAGAGCACCAGCCATTGAAAGTTCTTCGAAACAGAGCAATATCTGTCTGCAGTGATGGGTGCAAGATTTGAAGTTGACGAACACATATTTTATACTGCATCTTTTTTGGTAGCAGCATCAACATGTGCAGAAGCGAGCAATTGGTTTAATTTGTTTCAGGCAGTGGTGGTGGAAAAAGAAGTAAAAGCAAAAGAACTCGTGCATCATGTTAGAACCACTAAGTCTGTTGCAGGAGCATTCAAGCACTCTGCCCATTCCTTTCCTTAACCAAGTTTGTTTTAACCAAGATTTTTAGTTTTACATTGAGAGCTTGTAATTTGAGGGTGTCTTGTCCTCTATTTCTTCTTTTTGCTGCTGTGATCCTATTTCATCATTGTGGAAACAGTAAGATAGCACAAGCATATATCTATTAAGAACACTGGGGTCATATCTTCATTCAATCACTTTTGGGGATATCACTATAAATGCATGTTCACTGGATAAACTAGCAGACATCTGATTGGGCCTTTCGTCCCAATGAGATGCTATGCCAAACTCTACATCATTGAAAATAATCGACTGAGAATACGATCCCTGCTATTTTCAAAGTGGTACTAGTATAACAAACGGGCTACGGAAACCGAGGGGGCAGTGGCTTCACAATAATAAAAAAATTAGTAGCCCTTCCTCTGTCGAGGAAATGGCGGTCACATGCACTGCAGCTGGCTCCAAAGTTCTGGTTGAGAAACTCGCGTTGAAACCTGGCCGTCGCAACGGGGAAGTTGACCACTGTTGTCGGGTTCCTGGAGAGCTAGACGACGCTGACGTTTGGCCTCAACATCGTGCTTCCGCAACTCGGGGTCGGCGGCTCTTCGCTGAAGTTTGGCCTCAACATCGCGGTCCCTCAATTCGGGGTCCGTGGCTCTTCGCTGATGTTTTGCTTGGGCTTCAGAAGCCCTCGCGTTAGAATGAGCACATTGATGACGAGCCCTTTCCTGAGCGCGTTCATTCTGAATGGATTTCCATGAACTTTCTTCAAAATTAAATCTGTCCATTACGTACTCACTGTTGCGACTATAATCTCAATGTAATTACAATACACGACTGGTAACAGCTGCTCCTGCACAATCTATTGCAACAAAGGACAGTGTCATTGAGGTTTTTCCCTGGCCATTGCAAATGTACAAAAATGTAAACAAGGTTCTTGAATGACAAAAATTCATCAAAATGTCCTCGACTTGTTCTTTTCATGGCCTTTACATTTTTCATAACAGCTGCATGCACTGATTTGCTGGTTTCAAACATATATAGTTCTTAAGTTCGTGTGATATTTTCTTTACTTATTAAATAGACAAAAAAAAAATGCGGAAGCATTGATATCAGTTATTTCTGCCACAATGTTTAGGACATACGAATATATTCTTTTATGAAAAAAGACATTTTACTTGACAGTGAGTAGCGTCAAATAATTTGTTTGCAGCATCTAATATACAATGGCATTGGCAATGCAGGTATTATTCATGTATTTGATCCCTCGACAAATTCTGTACGGAGGAGGCCGCGCTGCAATGTGAGCCCCCCCCCAAACAAAATTTCTTGCTACGCCCCGTATACACCAGATGTCTTCAAGATGCCATGGCTTTCAAGGAAAGAGGCCAACCCAAAATTCCCACATCCAGTGCATACAGCAACATCACAGTGCCACTTACTAGCAATCTTGCTAGTTGCCTAAGAACATATACGGACCAGAGATTGCGCCACAAAGCTGATTTTCTCCTCTGCCTGTGAATGGACCATGAAATTAAAGACTGCAGTTCAAACTTGGCATTGTGAAATTTCCAGTACACTAGTCAATTTCAGTTTATGCATCTTAATGACAAAAAAAAATTAAGTTTTTTTGGCGACCCTGTGGTCCGTATACTTTTGCTCACGGGTGTACATTAAGGGATGCTGAAGAGGTTTTAGAATTCAAAGATATTTGTTGGTTCGGAAGGCTGCCACAGTATAATAAAGTTATTTTCTTAATTGCGCATGTAGCAGCGCTGCAATCGCTGTTTAGGTTTTCATTGAAGCTTCTCTCCCTCCCGCGCTGTGTGTAGCAGTGAAAGACCGGCCACGAAGATTTCAACAAAAAGTAATGCGAGTGCTCTCGCATCATGCGCCTTGTCGATACCGAGGATGATGTCATAGTCGTCTTCACCTTCAGAGCCCTTTAACCGACCCACAGCGTTTCCCGCAGACACTGCAGCAAATTTTGTGGCGATTTGTGGTCTGTTAAACTGATCTTATTCAGAAGGCAAAAAACTATGTCAATGTGCTGAAAGCTTACTTTTTTTTTTTTTTTTGAAGTTCTTCAGCTTCCTTTAAACTGTTTGACTGCCACTCCAGAAGCAACTCGTGCAAAAAATCACACTGCGTACCTGTTGTGGCATCTATGGAAAAGAAATCTAAACACACAAACGCATTGTACGAAAAATTTCTGGCTGCAGGTGGAGCAAATGTCTCGGCGCTCTGTTATGACATGTTGTTGCCATGACACACCAGTGTGGCAGGCAAAGTGATTTATGAATTTATAAATTATGAATCTGAAGAAAAGCTTATGTAGCATGAACTATCTACTGAAGCAACTCGCGACAAAAACCCGGCAGGGGCTGTGAAGCAGTTGAAGAAAGGGAGAAAAAAAAAAACTGGGCAGTTAAAGTGTAGCATTTTCAAAGCTCCTTCTGCAGAGACTGCACAACTAAGATGGTTTCTGGTCCTTGGAGAACATCTTGTGGACTTTTCAAGGTGTTGCAGACACAAGAATTATGCAATGAGTGCAATAGATGTTATTGCACTTAGAGGTATTACAACAACATAAGTTCAGAGTATATTTCAATATTTACATGTGAATTTCCAAGTACAGGCAAAATACTTTACACATTATGTACCTATTACATTATTTACATGCGATTTGACAGTTTTTCTTTCTTCCTCTTCAGTGCCTTGTATTCACCTTCCTGGCTGGCAAGCTCTTTGTAAATGCGCTTCACCTTCTCTCTACGCTCAGTATCCTTTGCCATTTGCTCCTTGAGGATGTGCTGAGCCAAAAACTGGTTGTCCCTGCGCACTTCTCGCATAGCTCCCTTCATTTCCTTCTTGTACTGATAATTAAGCTTCTTGAGTTCTACCTTCTTCTCGCCACCTGAGAAATGCTTCCGGCCATCAAACTTCATGCTGAACCTGGGCTCCAAAAGTGGTTTCGTTGGTGGTGGCTTTTTGGTTGGCTTCAGTGGCTTCCGTTCAACTTTGTGACCAAGCTTGACCAGTAAGTTCTCTATCACACCTCTCAGACTCTCAGGGTAAGTGGATTCCACAAGTTTCTGGCACACAGCCGACAGTGAATCGCACAGCTCCCTGTAAGAAGGCAGTGCCTCGTACAAACATGCACACTTTTCAGTGAGCTTGACACCAGCATAGATGATCTTCAGCTTCAAATCATCAGTCATCTCCACCTGGCTGCTTCCCAAAGCTTTCAAGGGCAGCTTAAGCTCACTTTCACTCACAGCTGCTGCACTTCCCTCATCTTCAAGCTTCAAGGCACTGTGGGAAAGAAGCCGTGCTAGGAAAGTGAGGAGCTCTGGTGAAAAGCGCCTTGAGTATGACAGATATTCGAGGAAAACGTTGGCTACAAAGACGCCTCTTAGAAAGTCTACAGGCTCCTTAAGTCCACAACAAGTGAGCATGTGACTTGCAAAAAGCATTGCTGGAGTAGCAACCATGTGCGAGAAGTCTGAAGCAGAGTAGGACTGCCCTACAAGCTTTAAAAACACAAGGGTGCTAAAAGTTGGAAAAGGCACTGAAAACCTAGCCTTCTTACTCAAAAGAATTTGAAGTTCTTCCTCCTTTTCAGAAATTACGTCCAAAAGGAAGTGGCCACACGTAGTTGGGGAAAGCTGCACCAGGGAGTAAATGTGGGGGCACAGTTTGTCCACCAGGTGAATGTCTACATCTGCCACATCACTGATGTGCTGAAGAAGAAACACGAAGAGCCTCTCAAGTTTCTTGCATGATGAACTTGCCCGATTGCCTCTAATCATACGTTCAATGAGGGCAGCCTTTTCATCTGCTGTCTTCTTTCCCAACAACCTTAAAATTCTTCTTCAGTATCAGGTACATCAACTGTTGACTTCTGCTTGCCTGCTTCTGTTTCTTTCAGTTTTACGTGCACTTCAGATGGCAGACTTTTATCTTTGGCAGGTCCAAGCTTTTTATTGGTTTCTGTCAAGTTAACCGTCTCGTCTCTCAACTCGTCATCGTCGCTACTGGCTTCCTTGTCAGATTCCAAATCGGCGTAGCTATCTTTATCAGACTCATCTCCATCCCCCTCCTCAGAGTCATCAGCGCTTGTGTCACTCTCCTCTTTCGACTCAACACCAGCGACACGGCCAGCCTCTTCATCTTCTTCAGGCTCGTCCTCGTCGCTTTCACTTTGTTTAGTGGTTCCAGTGATGCACTCGCGCTTGTAAAAGCTATCGTCCAAATCGTCAGCAGAAGCTAGTTGCCTCTTATTCGCGCCCTTTCTCGTTTCGGTCCCCTGAGCCCTGGCTTTCCTTTCTTGTTCCAGCTTCTCGAGTCGTTTTCTCTCCGCCTGGGCTATCTCATCTTCTGTCTTCACTCTTTCGGAAGCCTGTCCAGCCAACGGCGCAAACTTGAGCTGCTTCACTAGCACGTCGTAGTCATCCGTGCTAGCCTCCTTGTCTCCTGCAGCGCTCTTCTTGTTCTTGGACGCAGCTAAGAGACTCTGGAATTCCTTCCAGTCTTTATCGAGCTTCTCCGTAAGCTCGAAGTTTTCGTCTTTCTCAACTTGCCTTTCGTACTTGAGTTTTTTTGACTCTGCAATGAGCTGATCAATAGCTTCTCGGCGCGATTTTGCAGCATCGCTGCTGGGATCGGCTTTTGTCAGAAATCCACCGAAATTTGTCTTTTCGGTGAAGTCCCTACCCAGCTTGTCGTAAAGATCTTCGTCGTCACTGCGGGGATCGTCGTGGTTTTCCATGTCGTTGATAGACTTGCCGAGATGCGTCAACTCTTCGTCCTCATTGAGGCTGAATACGTTTTTCTTCTGTGAAATCTTGCGCTCCTGCGCTAGTCGCGCTGCCATCTTATCATCAGGATTCATGTCAGAGTCGAACTCACCGATCCGTTTGTCCATGAAGGTGCTCGATTTGTTCCGCAAGACGTATTCTTGCAGTAGAGTCGCTTTGCGCTTCTTGATCGCCTTGTTTCGAGAAACGCCAAGGAGACCACGGTCACTCTTCGACTTTCTACCGAGCACATCGTGCTTCTGCCTATTCACTTTCACTTCAAACGGGTTGACCTTTTCCGGCTGTTTGACAGGTTTACCACCACCACTACGCTTCGCCTTCATGGTGCGGCCACAGGCTACTCTTCTCGCGACCACGTCTACCACGTGCAACCAGTGCAACACACCACGCCAAAATGGCTCCAAAACTAAACAGAAAAACAGAAGGCGCGCACTCACGTGCCAGGTGCCGGCCAAATACCTGGTCCGAGGGTTTTAACAACGCTATTGATGGTGGCGACATCTGCCGCAGTTTGTTACTATGCTGCGCTGCGACTGCGTCCCGAGACGAGGCTAGGGCTGGCATCATTTTGCCGGGAATTAGTGCACATGCTTTGTAGCGCGTTTTGTACTAGTTAATTAATAAGGAAACGATCAGCAGCCAATCGTTTAATAGTGCCAAGATGCTGGAGGAAAATCCAGAGATCGTGGAGGCCATGCCCGAAGAAGAAGAAGAGGAAAGTCCGGAGAGTACTAAGGAGTCCGTAAGTCTGCAGTGACCGTGCGACAGCTCAACTTTAGTCTGTCGTTCGTGCCATTGATTCTTTCATGATGTATATGCCCGCATATGTAAGTTGATAGAAGCATGACTGTATGGATACAGATTTTGTCTGACGGCTTTGTGACGTGAAGCTGTCAGATGGTGCGTTTAACGTCATTATTCATGTGTGGGAAAAAATATTTGGCGGGCCTTTGCTCGGGGCCAATGGCCCAATATTTATTTGCCTATTAGTGTCGAAATATGGCATTCAAAGCAGTTTCCAGCACCTGATCGGTCGAAAATTGCGAAGGTGAATTTGTGCTCACAGTGTCGGATTATTTCCAAAGCGCTCCATAAAGCCTTCCTCCGGTAATATTGTGGAGTTTTGGCGGACTTTCCAGTAACCGGCGTTTCGAACATATTGCAGTTCTTCTGAATGTATAATGAATGTATAGTACATCAATGTTTTTATTCCGTCCGTTTGTCAGCTGAAAGTCGAGCACACCGACAATAGCTGACCGCGACGACGCGACAAGGACGTCAGTTGTCGCCGCTTGCCGTTACCTAGGACTCGCCGCTCCGTTTTGCGTACTTGTACTCAAGCGCCTGATCTGCTTTGTGTTGCAGACGCCTGATGAAGAGGAGGGCCCGGCTACCGAAAAGAAGGAAGACACGGACTACGATAGCAAGCTGGTAAGACGCCGAAAGTCTAGCCGAGTTAGCTTGTAGGAACAACTTTCGCATGTCTTACTAAGTTCCGCATTCTGCACTTTTTTTATTAGGATTTGGACAGGGGCAATCGTTTCGACTACCTGCTACAGCAAACGGAAATCTTCGCTCATTTTATGACCACAAGCAGCGCGGCGAAAGGTGTCACGTCGCCTCTCAAGCTGAAACCAGGTCGGCCGAAATTGAAGAAGAATGACGAGAAAGCTAAACTTGCGGCCATGGGAGAGTGAGTCATGCTTGATAGATTCATTTGTGGTGCAGTTCTTGAATCTTTCTGTGCATATTTTCTGTAGCTATTACTGTGTAACTGTTCGGGGGGGGGGGGGGGGGGGACTGTTTTGCTACTTGCACAATGTAGTGGCAGCTGGCCAAGCAAGTGCATTGCCAGGCACGTCTATTTAAACTTTTCATCTGCGTTTTGTATGCACAGACAACCTACTGTTCTGCACTGTTGGTGTCATGCAGTGTACCAAGTGATATTTGCCATAAATTGTTGCAGTGTTAGAAAGTATGATCTTTTCTTTTGTCAGGCCCAGAACTTGGCCTATGGTTGCTGTAGCATTTTTATCTGTGTTTTCTGGAATGGTACAAATTTTTTTTAGTCAAGCATGCTTTGCAAAAACATCCTAGGCTTCAATCTATTTTTATTCCATTTGCAAAAATATATCCGGGGTAGGCAAATGGCTTGAAAAAAATATTACACAGTATTATATTTGATAGAAAGGGGTTTTGTGTGTACAATTTTTTGTTCAATGTATGCAACATAATGAAGCGCGCTCTTTTGTAATATAGGCAGCCTGTTCAAGTTTGTTAATATGGTTTTGCCTCACACTTGATTGCAACAACTGAAACGGGAACAAAGTAGTGCATTAGAAGTATCTAGTTTACAGCTGGGGCTAAGTGAAAGTTGACTTCAAACAGTATTCCCACTGCCTTTTCTATCTGTGTAGCACATCACTGTTCTGTGTTTCCATCTCTAGCAGAAAAATAGGATGCTGGTTGGGTGATATTTGTATTGCTTACTGGGTGTGGGACAGCTTTTGCTTTACCAGAGTTCACATATAAACTGGAAAGACGCTTGGCATAGCCCTTCTGTTGTGATACGCAGCTGTGGAATTGATAAAGCACTAAATTGTCATTGTCGCACTGTTAGGCACTTTCTTTGAAAAAAATTGTATGACGGAATGATTAATTGTGCAGCAATCTCTGAATGTTTATTTTTTCGCACCATATGCAAGTGACTGATACTCTTGTAAGCTAAACGTAGTGTAATGAAAAAAAAAAAAAGAAAATGCTTGCCTGAATGTGCTGTTTTTTAAGTTTGACTCTGCTTTTTCTGTGGCAGCCTGCGACACCGGATGACAGAACAGGAGGAAGATGAAGAGCTGCTTTCAGACAGCCGCCGGAAGGAAATTACAGTTACACGCTTTGAGACCTCACCGAGTTATATCAAAGGGGGTGAGCTTCGTGACTACCAGATCCGAGGCCTTAACTGGATGATTTCTTTGTATGAACATGGCATCAATGGCATCCTTGCTGATGAAATGGTGAGACTTACGATGTTTTGAGTAACTGTTTTGAAATGGGCTAGAGTTTGATGAAACAACACACACTTTTAAAAGGGTGTATTGAGGTTGTTAGGAGGTTACAGGGCCAGCTGTGTGATTGATCTGATGTTATTGTGAGTAAACTGTGTCAGGGTGTACTTCACAGATTTTTTTGGATCTGTAGGTTAACTTCGGTGATTGCCGATATGGGAAAAGAAGTGCTAACATCTATTTTCAACAATGAAGTAATGCACTCGGCACAGAAGCCCTCTTTTGGTCAAAACATTTATGGGAATGGGTGTTGTCAATTTGAAACTATTACAGGGACCGTGAAGTTTGGAGTTTTCCACACGTTTGTGACATCAGACGGGCTGGAACAGAATGCGTGCATAAACTACTGTCCCCACAGCAATCTTGGAGTTTGTTTTCTTGCTTAAAATGTGTGACAGTGCTGTGTCGGTACAGCTTGGCAAAGCACCACACTGGCACTCTGTAGCTGTCAGCAGATATATCTGCTTCGAACGATTCAGTCTTGTCTGGCATGTTGTCTTGCTGCTGGTAAGTGCAGAGGCAGTTCCAGCTTCAACTCTTATGTGTGGGTGACTTCACTGTACACAGTGACCAGACAGCATTTTTTCATAAGCCCGAAATCACCTTGTGGCCAAAATTGCTTTATGGCCATTATGCTTGGACATTCATTGCTGAGACCATTATCTTAATTAATATTCAAATTAATTCTAAGTCGGCATGCACACTCGTGATCCATGCCCTTGAACAGAGGATTTCTATTGCCCATCCTGTTCTTGCTGCTCGTGATTGTTCACAATGGAATCAGCAGAGCTAGTGCCAACACGTTGCACATCTGTCCTTAAAAACGTCCAGAACTCATTGCTGTGAGCAAGTGTGTAATACTTATCAGCTGGTTTAAATGTTTTGGCAGCAACATGACCTACAGAAGCAATGTTTCTGTATTTTTTATTTTTTCTGGGAAGAATCTTGTGACACAAGAGCTCTTAAAATCCATTGTATTTGAACACATTTTCTTGAGGTGTTGCTTCTAGTGCTCCTGTATTCACAGTGCATGCCTACCCCAAGTTTACTACTGATGCCATGAGGCTAAGCTCTCTTGGTTTACTTTCCATTTCCATGTGGTTTTCTGCTTATTAAGAATTATTTATATGCTTTTAAGCTAGTTCAAATACCTTTCACTTGTGGAAATTTGAAACAATTTCACTGACATGATAAAATAACTGCTAGAATTTCCCTTTAAACCTTGTCAGTCATCAATCATTCATTACTATGTGGTCAAACATCCTGGCTATTTAATCAAACAGTTTGCGAGTCTGGTTGTAATCTGTATGAAATTGATATAAACAGTTTGTTGCACTATCTTCTCCTTGTACAGGGTCTAGGAAAGACACTGCAAACCATCTCACTGCTGGGCTACATGAAACACTATCGCAACATCAATGGACCGCACATGGTCATTGTGCCAAAGTCAACACTGGCCAATTGGATGAGCGAGTTCCAGAGGTGGTGTCCATCTCTCCGTGCCGTCTGCCTGATTGGAGACCAAAATGCCAGGGTGGGTTTCGGCTTTTCAAATTGTTGGAAAAGAGATGAGGGTGTTGCTGCTGATTCTGAGCACTGGGGGCGTTCCACACCAACTCTAGAGAAATATTATTGGGGCAATGTTTCGTGCACAAACAAAAATGAGGGCTGTTTGCGTGAGATCGATCGCTAATTTTGTTGGCAGATTAAGACAGTACTTCTATGGGAATAGCTATACCTATTTTGATGCATTCATCTCATTTTCATCTTACTAGCAGACGCTCAGTGCTATTGTGGTAGCTAAAATGGAACCTCTTATATTTCATTATAGCCTAATAACGTACGTAACCATTATTGATGTCATGTCACTGTTTGATACCGGCAACTAAAAAATCCTATTCCTGTTGCCTTATTCATCTTGAGTCTCAAAAGGGAGCCTGTGTACAGTTTCCTGCAGCTGGTGCTCACAAAATGGTTGAAGGTATATTGTTCTGAATTTCTGCCTGCTCAACCAAGAGCAGCAGAACTGCTTTTCAGGTTGCACTTTCTGTTAGATAAATGTTGTGTGCTGTTAAAGCTTTCCGATTTGTTTTCTACTACAATTGTTGTGTTCTTCATTGCAATAACCAAAACATAGTTCTCTGTCATTAGTTCATTATGTGTGACATGTCAGTACAGTCACCCGCCGTGGTTGCTCTGTGGCTATGGTGTTGGGCTGAGCACGGGGTCGCGGGGTCGAATCCCGACCACAGCATCCGCATTTAGATGGGGGCAAAATGCGAAAACACCCGTGTACTTAGATTTGGGTGCACGTTAAATAACCCCAGGTGGTCCAAATTATTCCGGAGTTCCCCACTATGGCGTGCCTCATAATCAGAGTGTTGTTTTGGCACGTAAAGCCATATAATTTAATTAATGTCAGTACAGTCACTCATTTACAGCCGAACCCTCTTATAACGATCCCAGATGTAACAATCTATCGATTATAACGACCACATTTCAGTGCATTTCTGGTTTTCCGACCCTCCCTATAGAAACTGCTTCCAGATATAATGAACATTTTAAAAATTCTCGTACTGCTACAACGAATGCTTCGAAGCCGTTCACGGTAAAAAGAGGGCACACATGAAGTGCCAAAGCACGGAAGCACGGCCAAACAGGGTGCACGGTAGTGTGCGCCCTGCTCCAGTTCAACTGCGACGATGATACGGCCTTCGAGATGAGCGAGCGACCACCTCGCGCGGATTTCGGAAGCTGCGAAGAAGGTCATGCGTTTTCAAGGTATGCCTCCAGGGCGGAGGCGTGCTGCGTACAGCATAAACAGCAAGGCGCTGGGCGTGTGCCGGTGTGATATCGGATGCCACTACGGCGTCACTCTCGTTTTTGCGCAATTGTTCGTGGGCACCATGGGCATTACGCCTGTTTCAGCCATTTTGAACAATCATCCGTGTGTTTCCCATCATGGGAACAACAGCTGCTCAAGGGTGCCTGTCAACGCGGCTCGAGTCGACAAGAACGCTGCACCATGCGCTGCCGCCATGCAATGTTGCAGAGGGTCGGCGGTTACTATGCCATTATTTGGAGATCACACTTTGGCAGTGCTTCGTTTACGCGTTGCCGATTGCTGATAACGGTTCGTGGTGAAGTTTTACCTTTCGAACATTGTATTTTTTTTGCCCCCGAAGCAACATCGATAATGTAATTTTACGGCTCGTGTGGCTCGCGGGATCGAATCCCAGTTGCGGCGGCCGCATTTTGATGGAGGCGAAATGTAAAAACGCCCGTGTGCTTGCGTTGTAGTGCACGTTAAAGAACCTTAGGTGGTCAAAATTAGTCCGGAGCCTTCCACTACGGCGTGCCTCATAATCAGAACTGGTTTTGGCACGTAAAACACCAGAAAGAAGATGGGGCTGACGCACAGTCTTAATGCCGAGACCTTGATGTTGGAGACCTTCACAGAGTGGCGGCATGCTGCAGTGGTTTCCAAAGTTTTCACTTCTGGCCAACTAGAACGCTTCAATTTCGTGTGCAGAATAGTCATGTCCCGCTGGTAGTAAAATATATCTCATGCTCTCGAATAAAAAATGCTGGCTGCACTTGCAATTTCAAAGTGGCAGGTGATCGAAACTGGGCGCCGTTTTAAAAGAGCTACATGACGCCGCATTTCGTTCTTTAGATGGACATTTCTAACGGAAGTTTGTAGCTAGGTGCAGTAATGCACCAGGAACAAAAAGACACTGAAAATCTGGTTTTCGGACGAAAGTGCTGCTGTAACTGCTGACGCCAGTTTCAGTGCAGTTAATTTTTGAGCGTTTTTGAGGGCGAGTCCACATATAAAGAACACTTTTTGTGGAACTATCGAACCCGTTTGTTATAAACGGGTTCGACTGTATATGGGATACATCCGCCTGTGCCATAGTTATATGCCCTTATTCTGATAACACCTCAACTGGTGGATATGGTTGTTGTAAACCTTTGGTTTCTTGATCATGAGGCATCATCAGGCTTGGTGTTACTTGTAGCCTCACCACTCGATAAGCTGTGCCGTAAAAATTAATAAATAAAAGAAGAGAAAAGATTTGATTTGCACACCCTCACACAGTGTATATAAACAACATGGTGCTTGACTTGCTTCATCACCAATGCGATTGACAAAACTTCAAACGGGGAAATCACAGCGAAACCCTGCCATGGCCATAAAGATTGTAAGCATAAATTTTGGTTTTGTAATAGTTTACTTGAAGGTGTTCTTTATTTTTTGTGCTGTTCTTGCAGGCTGCGCTCATTCGCGACACACTGATGCCCGGCGAGTGGGACGTCTGCGTTACCTCCTATGAGATGGTCATCCGGGAAAAGGCTGTCCTCAAGAAGTTTAACTGGCGCTACCTTGTCATTGACGAGGCACACCGTATCAAAAATGAAAAATCAAAGGTAATGTTGCACTTCTCATTAAAATATTTTTGGCTGATTTTCCTTATTGGGTATTTGTTTGATGCTTCTTCAAACACAGGCTCTTACCTGTCCCCCCTCTTTGACATAGCTGTTTCTCGTTTCTTGTCCCTTCAGCTGAAAGTCAGCGTTATGTTTGTCTGTCTTCATTGTCGTGTTTCTTGTGCTGTTATTGTTTTTAGTATCGTGTACCAACTATCCCAACAGCAAACTCTTCCTAACGTCCCATGTTTCAGTAACATGCTTGGACACTGTGGCATTGTTAAGTTTGTGGCATTATTATTACTGGGCAACAGCTAGTTTATGGGGACATTTCTTGGTGGTTAAGGATGCAAGTGTGGCAAGAAAGCAGAGTGCAGTTTGTGAGAGGCAACCAGAGTGCGATTGAACAAGAGCATGTGAACACGTTCACGAATGAGCGTAGCATTCAAGGGCTTTTCTGGGGAAAGAGGACTGAGCAAAGGGGATAGGAGAAAACTCTCTCCTATGGATCATGCAGCTTAGCCCCTTAACTGCCTGTGATGAGTTAACCTTCCATGAGAAAGGTTGCACTATCTTTTAATTGTGACACACAAGTAATACACACTGTATTTTGTTATTTCTTTTATTCAACTAGAGCAGTAAAAGCATTATAGGCATTCCTGGTATCTTATTTGCTTAATAAAATGGCAAAAAAATGCATGTATTTCTAAGTTGCATGTATTTCTAAATTGCAAAATGCAAAATTTTCTAAATTTTTTATGGTAGTTAAGGGAGAAAAGAGTGTGATTGGACATGTTCATGGGGCAAGCATGCACAGGCGTTGAAGGAAATAAGTTGCCTATACGAAAGAAAGGCCTCTAGTGAAGTGCAAGTGTGCCTAGGCTGTGTAGTAGCATCAGGCTAAGCAGACAAAGACAATGGGTTGCACCGTGAGCAAAATATGCTGCCAGCCATTGTCGTGAGTGTGATCTTCCGGCCCCCCCCCCGGCCGGAAGATCTCCCGGGTGTAGTTTCTTAAGGGGGGATGTGGCTTTGAAAATCAACTTCCCGATTTCTTCATGGATTTTGATGAAAATTGGCACAAATGTTTAGAATGTCTCTCTGATACTTCCATAAAAGTTTCAGAGTGATACCTTGAGAACATTTTATTGAGCAGAATTTTTCTCTCTTGAACTTTCTGGAGGGCCTGGGGAGCTTAAAAAACATGATGGAAGGCTCGTTGAGTATTGAATGCATAGCTCAATGCATGCTGGAGGTCGTGACAGTCTTACTTTTTTTTTTTCGCAACACAAATTTTTTAGATAGTCATTTTTGAAGTTACCTTCGCACTAAGCACACTTTCGGAGTGAACGAATAGCCACACTATAAATTTATAAAAAGTCAAGATAAAAATGTGAGACTGTCTCGACCTGCACTGTAGTCCAAGGAACGTGACAAAAAAAACAGAATCAAAATAGGCTAAACGGTAACGAAGAAATCAGCTCCAGAAACTGAGCAGAAAGGCGAAAAAACAGTTTTGAGAAAACGGCTCTCAAAGTTTCCCCTTCTCTTCAGTTCTCTAAAATGCACCAAATTTGTAATCTTTGATGTGTTTTGTGATGTGGGGCTTCTTGGACATGTGGCCTCTGGTCTGCTGTGCCTTTATTGTGTTTTTCATGTTTGTATGGCATTCTTTACTGCTGCTCTACAAAAAGCATGGTGCTTGGGTTTCAAACCAAGTGAGGTGCAGAACTATGTGGGCATAAATATACAGTAGTTCTAGTGTTGTACCTGCAGACTGCCTCATTGATAGCAGTCTCTAGTACAGTCAGTGAGGCATTGTTTTCTTTTGATAGAATCGACCATGTTGCTGAATTTTTGGATCATCTTCCATTGACAATGGCTATGGATGTTAGGAGAGCCACTGATAGATAGGCAGCAATGCAGCTGCTAGGTGCTTTCCAGCATGTACTTTTGTGTGGTGCCTCACTTCTGCAGCCAGGTGTCTGTGCCAGCCCAAGTGGCCTAGTGAACAGAGCTCATGATGAGGTTCTTCTTATGAAGGGGTGGTATGATAGGTATTGGTGCGAGATATCGTGGCAAGAGTCGGCGCGCGATGTGCTAAGTCGCGGGTCTGAATGCCTGGTCGCGGGTCCAAAGAATAGACGCTCGGTGAGCTCAATCGCGCAGTCCGAGGTGCCGACGCGCGAAATGCCTGGCCGCGGGTCCGATGAGTCGACACTTGATGAGCGATGTGCCGACGCGCGAAATGCCTAGCCGCAGGCTCGAGGAGTCGACGCTCGATTAGATTAGCCGCGCAGTCCGAGGTGCCGACGCGCGAAATGCCTGGCCGCGGGCTCGGGGAGTCGACGCTCGCGATGCCGACGCGCGAAGTGCCTAGCCGCGGGTCCGAGGTGTCGACTCTCGATGAGCGATGTGCCGACACGCGAAATGCGTAGCCGCGGGCTCGAGGAGTCGACGCTCGATGTGCTTAGTTGCGCAGTCGGAGGCGCCGATGCACGAAATGCTTAGGCAAGGATCCGAGAAGTCCGCGCGCGATGTGCTTTATCGCCGAGTCGGAGGTGCCTACGCGCGAAAGGCTTAGCCTCGTGTCCGAGGATTCCGTGCCCGAAGCTTGGTCGCGAAGTCCGCGTCGCCGATGCTCGGAATGCCTAGCCGCGGGTCTGAGACGTCCACAAAAAGCGGAATCGGCCACGCTACTGCGATGTCCGCATAGCGCCCGATTTAACACTCGTCGAGATTACCGAAACTGTCCGGAGCTCGCGAGGAGACCGCAACAAGCGGAGCAGACGACGCCGTCACGGAGCGAGCACCGGACCAATGGTGAACCGCGCTGGAGTCACGTGGCGGGCGCGGCCAATCGGTGGCTCCGGCAAGACCTTCAATCATTGGCTTTTTGTGTGCTCGTTTCTGTATGGAGGAGATAGCTGAAGCGGCAAATTTGAAGACGGAGAAATGCGCTTTCCAACGAGACCAAGAAGGCGGCGCTCGGCTGCGCCGTTTCGGAGATATCGTGGCTTGAAAAACGCCGTTCTTTCGCGATTTCCGCGAAATTTTTCGGCACCTTGGCTGATACAACAATTTTTTTAGAGCACTTCTACTTGGTTTTCAGTGATGATATTTCGGAATCAGATATAATAAGAGTTATAGAAACTGAAAATTTGATAGTCAAAAAATCGATTTTTTAGCCATTTTTCGCGATGCGAAAGCCGCGTCCCCCCTTAAAACTTGGCAGGTATGCACATGACTATCTCATGAAATTGCGTTTACATTACGTTGGTTTAGTTACCGTATTTACACGATTGTAAGTCGACTCGAATGTAGGTCGACCCCCCCAAAATTGCATGTCTCAAAAAAAAAAATTGTGTGTGTGGGGGGGGGGGGGGGCGGAGAAAAACCACGCGAGTGCATTTCACACAAGGGAAATTTATTGATGGGGTTGCTAAGACTACTCATCGTCACTAGAGTTGACCTCACTGGTACTGCTGCCGTCATAGCTGCTGTGTTCCCACAGCACGTCGTCATCAAAAGTAAGTCCACACTTCGCGAACAACCGCACCACGACGTCGCGCGGTACAGCCCCCCACGCAGGGAGGACCCACCCGCACACAGTAGCCAGAGAGGCCAAATTTTCTCGCGCTGAAGCCGCCACTGCCGCACCACACGTTCACTGACTCCAGACTTGCGTCCCGCTGCGCAGTTGTTAGTTTCCTCAACATGGAGGATAGCAGCCCGTTTGAATGCTGCTGAGAACGAGCGCTGAAAGTTCTTGGCACTCATGACAGGCGTGACGATTCAGCACAACAGCAGAAGTGACAGATGCGCGGGGCCGTCGAAAACAATCGTATCTCAAAGAAAAGCTCTTCCGCCAACTACTAATACCCCCTAAACGACGGCTCTTCCGCCAACTACCAATACCCCCCTAACGGCGGCTCTTCCGCCAGCTACCAATACCCCCCAAACGGCGGCTCTTCCGCCATCTACCAATACCCCCTAAACGGTGGCTCTTCCATGATCAATGCTCCCACAAGAGCCGTGCGCTCGTGGTGCGCGCAATCAAAATGTATGCATTACAGTAAATTATTACGCTACGCTTCTACCGTAACCATAAAAACGTAGATGCAAAGTTGTAACCACGCCATAGCGCCCCTGACTTCTCATTTCTCTTGCCGTTACTAGCGGTACACGGTTCGGTTTCGATTCTAAGTCGACCCCCCAACATTGGATTGCCAAATTTGAAAAAATGGGTCGACCTGCAATTGTGTAAATACGGTATCTCTTATGTTTGGGGAGGCCACATTCTTCATTGATCCTTGGGCATTCATTCATTACTTTTGGTACTTTGGTAACCTATGCAGTTGTCTGAGTTTGTTCGAGAATTCAAGACGACAAATCGCTTGCTGCTGACTGGCACCCCATTGCAAAACAACCTGCACGAGCTTTGGGCCCTGCTCAACTTTCTTCTTCCTGATGTCTTCAACTCATCTGAGGTATGGTAGCAATTTTTTCTCTTGCTCAATATGTTGACACCCTAACGCAGTGTTATGGCATCTGCACAGTGTGGTTATAAAGCCAAGGACTTGTTGCAGAGGGATAGTTCTGGCACAGTTCTTGGTTACAGGAGTGCTAATGCAAAGTGTTCATAAATAATATACAGTGGAACCTCGTTGATACAATTCTGCATCGCATGATACGTTTTATTTTCCGGTTCTTATGAAGATCGTATCAACGAGATTCCACTGTACTTGTCTACTGACTGCCTACTGTAAACTTTAGTGAATGCAGTATTAACTTGATTACTGTTTAGAAAATTACCTCATTTGTTATTCTGCAAAATGGTTAGCATAATGCCCACTATGTGTCAAGAATGGCATCTAATGAAATTATTGCCTCAGTTGTCAGTTTTCATGTACTGGTAAGAAATTATTGTAATTGTCATTGTTTTCTTTGGACATTTGTGTAGCGAAATTATTTCAGATTTTGACTCTATATTATCACTGTGTGAAAATAACAGAAACAAGAATTACATGGTGACTAGAAGCCACTTCCAAGTGTGAATGAGGGAAATCTGGATAAAATACTACTACTAGTGAGTAAGAACAGTAATCTTGCCAAATTATGATAGTGATGTCTTCAGAGGACTAAGTAACAAAAGATAAAAGCCTAATGGTCAAAACACTTTCAAATTTGTTCTCAAATCTTGTTGTTGCTCCTCCGCTATAACAGGTCTTGTGACACAACCAAATACCTTACGTTTTGATGTTGATATTTTCAGCTCTTGTATTTGCTCATTATCTGACTTCTGTCATTGACGTAATTCAATTTTTTTTGTTGCATTTTAGCACTGTTCTTTCAGGCTTTTTGTTTTGTTTGTTGTATGTCATTTTCTGTTTTTTGTGTAACACAAGTGCACCAATATTAAGGTGTAGAGCTATTCTTGGGCACTTTCAGAAATAAATGAAATGAAATTGTATTGGAAGTGCAGCACGACATTGCTTTGCTGTTTTGATGCAGGACTTTGATGCTTGGTTCAACACAAACGATTGCCTGGGTGACAATAACCTTGTGGAGCGACTGCATGCTGTTCTGCGCCCATTCCTGCTGCGTCGTCTCAAGTCTGAGGTAGAGAAAAAGCTGCCACCCAAGAAGGAAGTGAAAATTTACGTTGGCCTGTCGAAGATGCAGCGTGAGTGGTACACCAAGTGCCTGTTGAAGGACATTGATGTTGTCAATGGAGCTGGAAAAGTGGACAAGATGCGACTGCTCAACATTCTCATGCAGCTCCGCAAGTGCTGCAACCATCCGTACCTCTTCGACGGAGCAGAGCCTGGTGGGTTCCTAGATGTGCCATGTTTTCATAAGTTATCATCGTGGCATGATGACATGTTCGTAGCCTTTGCCATGCCGTGCAGATAAAATCACCCCCTTAAGAAGAGGATTTGTAATGTGTATCGAAGGGTGTAATTGAAATTACTAGGAAAGCTTTGAGGTCAACAGGCATTGATTAGCTGTAACAGGTTTCTGTCCCATCGAGCACTCAGTGAATTCAAGGAATTGTTAATGTCTATTTGCATATAATGATACTGTGACTGGGCTAAGAACTTGAATGCTTGTATTCAAGTTCTTTTGTACGTAAATGTCCCAAGTAAGGTAAAAAGGACTTGCCATGGTGGCTCAGTGGCGTTAAGCTGCTGAGCACAAGGTTGTGTGTTCAATTTCCGACTGTGGAGGCTGTGTTTCAATGGGGGCGAATTGCAAGAATGGGGGCTTGTGTATGTAGTTCTTAGATTTAGGTGCTTGTGAATGAACCTCAGGTGCTCAAAATCCCACTGTAGTGTCCCTCTTATCCCACTGTGCAGAGTCCCTTAGGTTTAAAACCTCCACAATTTCAAGCAGTTCCTTGACAAAGAACCCTTTTTTGAATCAAGTGCAATATTAGCATTTCTGGAGTATGTCTGATTTCAGACCACTTATCAAGCTATGAAAACCTGGCTGCCATGCCTTGTGTGGTAAGGTATAGCTTGCTGATAAGCTTTGGATGTCATAGGTTTGGGACAGTGTTCCTGCATTTTGATATTAGTGAAGCCACCGTTTCAACAAAGCTCTGTATATACTCGCTGTTCATACCAGTGCTAGACACTGCCATAAAAATTTTATCACTTTACATGATTTTACATGCCACCCTCTTTATTTAGTGAGCAATTTTAACATTTGAAAACCTTTTGTACCCCTCGTCACATGTGCACCAATGTGCAAGTTTATTTTAGATTGCTCTGGCGCTCTTTGGCCAAGACTGGTCCTTATGTCAACAAAAAGCCATATATTGAGGAGAGAAAGCAATAATCACGTAACTATTTTTAACCCTTTTGAAATTGAATGGTGGGAAGCTACATGCGAAAGATGCTGACAAAAACAGTTATCATGTAACAGTCTCACTTGAGGCCGCTTGGTATAAACAAAAGCAACAAGCCCAAACTGTGATTGTACTTTTATCTCAAAGAATTAACAATCACTTTGTGTCTGGGTCATTTAAAAGACTATTGTGTCAAGACTGCAAGTGAAATTTCCTAAATTGGGAATGGCAGTGCATGGTCTTTTGCGAAAGGATTCTGGAAGAACAAGAACTTTGAACATTTTGTTGGAGCTTTACACTGCACTCGTGTGTCTTAGCCTCTTCTCTGTCCTTGCCTTGCGTGCATAAAGTTCTTTTCAATTGGGTCAAGTGTCGTTCATGTGGGACGTGTACGCTCCCATTTGTCATTGAGTGCTGCCATCATAAAATTTGCTGATGCCTCTTTGCATTGAATAATTGTGGCAACTGCATCTGGATGTGTGAACGAATTGTTGAGTTAATCAGAAGGCAAGTTCAGCACATGCACAATTGTGCCCAGCAAGGAAATAGCTTTCATTGATCATTGAGAGAGTGTACACATCAGGTATACGAACTACTGTAATTTACTGCCACTTTGCTGCTGCTTTTTCTAGGACCACCGTACACTACAGATGAGCACATAGTCTACAACTGCGGCAAAATGGTGATCCTTGATAAGCTTCTCCCCAAACTGAAAGCCCAGGGCTCTCGTGTGCTGATCTTTTCTCAAATGACACGCATGCTTGACATCCTGGAAGACTACTGCCTCTGGCGACGCTATAACTACTGTCGTCTTGATGGCCAAACACCTCATGAAGAGCGCACGGTAAGACATCCTTTTTATACACATTCGTTTAAAATTTTAAATATTGCTTGTGGTAGTAAGCAGAATTTTGTGAGAAACAAGCAAATAAAAGTTTCGGTTCCACCTGAGCATCATGTGTAGGAGTTTTTATGTTGCTGCTCATGATAAAACATCAGTCGTAGGCAGTTCAATTGCTACTGTAGTGGTATCTAGACATCTGCATCTCACAGTATGTATAGTTCTTGGTTTGGCTCGCTTAGTAGATTTTCAGGAAAGAGGTTTCCTAAGATGTGATGATTCAGTGTCAGCAAAAGCAAGGAACTGGCTATATGTTGGCCCCACAACGTTGCTTTGTTTATTAAAAGTGCACGTAAATCTTTATGAGCTCGGTTCTGTTCAGTGCCTTAATTTTATGTTGCCTGTTGTATGTTCTCACATGTAATAACATGACACCATTCTCTTCAACACTGTTTGCATTTTTTGTCAGCTCTTGTCACTTCTGTTTTATGTTCTTCCATCAGTAGCAGCATTTCACAAGTTCTTTATTCTATTCTTTCCCTGACAGCTGTCCATCAATGAGTATAACAAGCCTAACAGTGACAAGTTCCTGTTTATGCTTTCAACCCGTGCGGGTGGCTTGGGCATAAACCTTGCAACCGCCGACGTCGTTATCCTGTTCGACTCAGACTGGAACCCTCAGGTTGACCTGCAAGCTATGGACAGGGCCCATCGTATTGGGCAGACGAAAGCTGTGCGCGTGTTCCGTATGATCACTGAGAACACTGTTGAGGAACGCATTGTCGAGAGGGCCGAAGTGAAGCTGCGACTTGACACGGTGGTCATCCAGCAAGGTGGGTTTGTGTTGCCTATTGCAGTGCCACATGTAGTGAACTTAGCACCACTGCCGTTGTCAGTTACAGCACAGACAAACGCATTTCTCCCGATGAATGTGGTGTATGCAAGGTATAATTTTTAGTGAAAGAACACGTTTCTTGATTATAAAAGAACACTCCACAGCCATTTCAAATATGAATCCATTTCTACTGGAAACACTTAACCAACACTGAGCGTCAGTGTGGTTTCGGTAGTAGTATTTGTTAATTTTTTTTCTTTATTTATGGGCCACCACTTCTTTTTTTTTGGTGTATTTCTTGGCAGACTTTATTGTTGCCGCTGAACTCCTTATTGTTTCATTTTCTGTAAAATGCAGTATAACCCCGCTGTTACGCTCGCGGGTGCTGCGTTTTCCCGGCTGTTATGTCGTTTTCGGCTGGTCCCGGCATAGCTCCCATAGAACCCGATGCATTGGTAAACCCGCTGTTGCGTCGCAGCTGTGGGACCGTTCCCGCTTCATACGTTGCTAACAGGCACCCTGCACCGGCCCTAGCGGCCATTTTGACTTTTCATATCGCTTGGCTTGGTGGCTTGACGATGGGATTGGCCGCCCAAAGTGCCGGAGCGACACCTGTGACTAATATTAAGTTTCCGCCACCAAAAGCATGGCCTTTGAGATCCGTATTTGATATCAAAAGATGGTGTCTGTGACGCGTTGTGTCCCTAAAATTGGTTTTGGCGCATGGATGTTCCGTATAAAGTCCAAGGGCGATAACGCCGTCGCCACGCGCCGTATGGGCAAGTGAAAGCGTGCGAGGGGAGCCGACGACCGCGGGCTAAATCTCGGGCGCGCAAGAAAGAAAAGCGGGGAGGAAGCGCGTCTTCTTCCGTTGCGCTCGAGGCACCAGCGAGTGAGGGAGGGAGGGATAACGGGCGGAGTTGTACTCTGGCATCAACTGCGTACTGTGCGGGCCGTATCTTGAAAGCGATCTGCGTTGGGAGTAGAGTCTAGGCAGTGTAGGTGCGTCGGCCGCTCGTAGTTTTGTGCGTGCTGTGTGGTCTCGGCTCTCAGTTTGTATTGAAGCGGTAGACAACAGCACGAAGGTCACTTCGCTTGCTGCTGCAGCGGCACTTCTTCACACCAGCATTTGACAGCGCGTGTCCGCACTCATTGAGTGTGATGTGTTCATGTTTGCCTGTGAGTGCTGACACCATGCTTGTTAATATAGGCAAATGTTTACAAGTTTATACGGACAATAAAACTGCTACCCTTACTTTGTATAGCTGTCTACTAATGTGCTATCACAATCGATGCTTCGGCTTTCGGGCAAAACTACGACTTTTTTTCACATGTAAGAATTAAAATAATATTGTGTGCAATTCAACATTACTCTCATTTTTCATTTTTTCCTGTTTCGCGGCTCTTGTGTTTCCCGGCTCTTAAGTTTTCTTTTTACGGTCCCGTGAAAAGCGTATCAGCGAGGTTCTACTGTAAACATTTGGGGTTTAATTCGATATTTGAAGTCAAATTTATCCAATATTTGTGTTCAACTTGAGTAAATTTAAGTTTTTGACATTTCTAGCTTCCATACTTCATGAGTTTTCTGAAGTAAAATTACTCTAAAATGTAACTACACTTAAATTTTAAAGTTTTATTTTCCTCCATGCTGATAAACAGTATTTTTGCTACAAGATGGGAGAGGAGTAGTACAATAGTACCTGATTCTGATGTCCCCCCAATATTAACACAACCCCGAATCAAACGCGCCCCAATTTTCATGAGCTTAATGTAAGAAAACATAAGTGCACCTGAATGTAACATGCCGCGTATTTATAAAAGAAAAATATATCATGCCTCCTACGTTAACAATCAGAAAAAACAAGACATGTGGAATTTCTTTTTTTAATGAGCTTTCAGAATGAAAGCGGCGTGTCATTGTCGCCGTTTGTGCTTCATTTGTCAAAGATATCAAGCACACAGGGGCAGTATTCTCGAGTGATTGTTTAAGTACCGTTATGACTTAGCAAAACTCTGCATTGGACTTGTTGAAGTATGCCGCCGCAGCGTTCCTGGCACTGTGCGTAAATAGCGAGCTTTTACCGATTTACACTGACATATTCGGTGCTGAGTTGTGCAACATCTCGCGCAAGTGATGGTATCTCCAAAAGGTATTGGCTGAGAATATCGTTCCAAGATGGCAGTCGAGCACAAAGTGATCAGAGCAGCACGAAAGTATTCGTGACATACCAGCCTTGCTACTTGTAGCAAGGCAGTCCTGTAGACCTGTAGAAAAGGTAATTGAAGAGCTCATGCCAGTATGTGTGGCCATATCTGCATATAATATGCAGGCATGACGCTCAGTCGACAGCATTATGGTGAACACAGTGCTGAGACAAAGTGAGATATCTTTTCACAGCTGTGCTGGTGTAAAAGCCAGTTCCATTTTATGTCGATAAACAAGGCATGCCCTCTCATAGAGTAGGCCTTAAGAAACTCTGCCTTTACTTCTTTTTTTCCCTACAGAGGTTTCGCTGTAAGGAAAATAAACGTTGGGGTCATCAGTATGTGTGACTCATGCGCTTGTTGTTGATACTTTTCTTGGAATGGAACTTTTACCATTTGTCCGCTTAACCGTGCTGCCCAGCGGGTAGCACATCTTATCCCGAAGAAGCTTAATTTTTCTTTTATTATCCTTGTGAAGCTGACCTCGTAGCATCGTTACTGGGAATCATAAAATGCGTGCCACGATTCTGAGTGGGGCTGACTCAGATAAATGAAATGCAGGCCGGCTTGTGGACGCTCAGGCCAAGATTGGCAAGGAGGAGATGCTGGGCATGATTCGACATGGGGCAGACCACATCTTTGCATCCAAGGATAGTGAGATTACAGACGAGGACATTGACGCCATCCTGGAGAAGGGCGAGCGCAAGACAGAGGAGCTCAAGACCAAGCTCGAGTCGCTCGGCGAGGGCTCCTTGCGCAACTTCACCCTTGACACTCCGCAGGAATCTGTCTACAAGTTTGAAGGAGAGGACTACAGAGAGAAACAGAAGGTGAGGAGGTGCTTGGTTTTTGACCCTTTGAGTGCCAAGCCCAAGTATGTTTGGATGTATGGACAGCTGGGCAAGTTGGTGCTATAATACTTGAAAACTGTCCGCAGCTGTTCCGGCAAACAGTAGTTTCGTTTTGACTCTGTGCAAAGCTATCGAGAATGAAGAACGCTGGCTGCATTGCGATGGACGGACGATCTGTTGATGACCTGCTCACTGGCGAAAAAGTAATTGGGATGTGTGCGCAGTAGTGTAAAGCATGTCTCAGGTGAAGGTGCGCGCTGCGGCCACACTGCGAAGAAAGTTGCAAGACATTTGCTGCTGCGAGCGCTAATCAGTCGCGAGACGACGAGAATTACAATTTTCGCTTTGCGGTTGTGTAGAATAGAAATAGGATTTGCTAGTTCATTCAGTAAGTAAAAGTGTGTTAATGTAGTATGCATTTGTTTATTGTTTTCTTTATACGCTCGATAATTCGACATTTGGTCAACTTGGACATTTTTTTGTTCCCGTGAAATCTGAATTAATGAGGTTTTACTGTGTATGCCGTGGCACTAAATTCGCTCAAGGAGGCTGTTGGATCAAAAGGCATTTTCAGATAGTAGACAGTTTTAGTTTAGCGTTAGCGTAATAGCGGGGTTACGGGAAATAGCATTACCGTTCCGCAAACGAACTTTGCAGAAAGAGAGTTTTAGTATAGCGTGATAGCGTAGTTTACGTGCGGGACGCTATTCCGTTACGCTTTGAATTTCGCATACGTAGGGCACCTAATTCTATGTGTGTGTGCGTCAGGAGAGTGCGATAGGCAGCGCAATGGAAGCCAGGAGCGCGTTGTATTTTTACTTCACATGTACGTCGATCTGCAACGAAACAGACAAGCAGTACAAGCTGTCTACCATAGCCTCCGAAATCTTCCAATCTCAGAGGCCATATACCGTCGTCGCGCCTATCTCCCGACTTCAGCGACAGATGGCGCTCGGATCTCGGAAAAAATTTCTCTCGTTAGGCTTAGGCGCGTTCGAAACGAGAAGCGATCTCGAAAATTCCTCAAGATTAGCCATAACACTCTCTCGGCGAAGCGACATGAGACTAAGCAAAAGCCGTTTACGCAGTCATTTGCTACGAACGAAGTGAATTCTACAAAAACAACGCCAAATTCAGTTCGAAGCGGGCGGCCGGGACCGCCGCCATGTTTTACGTACACTACGTAAACACGCTAATACGGTAACGTTAACTCTGAGAAATAGCGTGCGCACGGTAAACGGTATGGGTCGGTTAGCGTTCTGCGCATGCGCACTTCGATCCCGCTATTCCGGTACGCCCGCTATTCCGGTAACCACGCTAAACTAAAGCTGTCTAATGTATTGTTGCACATGGGTTTAGCATGGTTCATCACGGTGAAACTTTAGAAATACAATTAAACTTCAAAATAACGAACCTCGATTTGACGAAATTTGCAATGTAACAAACTATTTTCATTTCCCGATTTGAGTTCTGTTGAAAATTGTGTTTTTTTTTTTTTTTGCAATTTAACGAAGTAATTTCGTGACTTGGTTTCAATTTAATGAAGTTTTTGGCCATTTCAAGCATGCACTTGTAGCCTGTATGGCTGGCAAATCAAGCAAAAAAACCATAAAAACGTTAGTCGACTAAAAAGTTGTTTTCAAGCGTCCTGCAAGAAAAGTTCGAGCAGCAAAAATGCCATCGAAGCACATGCGGCGAGATGCAGTATGCAGGAAACACCGCTGCGCCATTTGTCCCGTAACAACTTGCAGAGGCAGTGGGGCGCACGGCAGCTCAGAGAGCTAGGAGAAACACGAGAACTGACGATTTCTTCAGCGCAAGGGTGGTGGGGAAGAGGTGAGGGCGCGGTACGTGATAAGCACACACTAGAGGGGGGAGGCAGGAGACGTGCGCCTATTAGCCCCCTAGCGCATACGTCTCCTCTCCTCTGCCCTTGCTGTGGCTGCGCATGCCTGTCCATGTCCATATAGGGACCACTCGCCATATCTTGGAGCTATTTTTCGGCAAATGCACAGGACGAACCGAGATGGTTGGTGTCTTGGTGCACATTTTGTTCCCATGCTTCTAGTGTTGGCGGTCGCTTAATCTCAAGTTTCCGAGGCATGGTGCGAAGCGTTCCTTCGCGTGGGACAGAGAGTATTCTTGGTCATCGAGTGAGATCTGAGCGCACATGTACCCATAGAACTATGAACCTTACTTCGTGTAGTTGCATCAGCACGCTGAGAGCCACACTGATGCATTGCTCTCAGCTCGATCTGCACCACATACACGGACGCTCATAACCACGCTGTTATGGCCCGACCTTCTTGCACTTTGTTTATGAGTGATTGCTGACAAGATACTATTCACCAGGAATGTCCTGGAAATTTGTGAAATGATTTTTACTGTTCAAACTTTAGAACCTCAAACTAACAAAATTTGTGAATTCACGAACTTTTGCGCTCCACATAGAACTTTGAGGTTCGACTGTACCTTGCAGTACGTGTACTCAGCTGCTGGCTAGAAGGAGGGAAACGAGAGGAAAATAGGGAGGTTAGCACCCCTGCATGTTCCGAAGAGTAGATCCTGTGGTTGCAATTTCAACAGCTTTCACGTGACCCAATGCGTAGTTATGCGGGAGAGACTTTGCTCGTTAGAAGTCAAGAAACCTCTGGACATGTTTACTGTAACATAGGTTTAGTCATGCATGTTCTGTAGGGTGTGGTCTTCCTTACGCTTCCTTTTTCCACAATATATTATATGTATACATTTTTCTTTTCTTGCTCACTTGAAGCGTGGCAAACACCTGTTGCAAGTCGAAATGGTAGAAGTGGCTTTATACTACAATATGCCCGCAGGGAAAGGCATTGTATTAAATATGCATGAAATGAGCCTGGTAATATTTATTCTGAATGCCACATTGATGCTCATAAAGCTGGCTGTTCTGTATTTGTTGACTATTTCATTTAAAGCGGTCCTGAACCACCCCTTGGGCTTGGTGAAAAAACGCAGTCTGCGAATAACATATGATGCTGCTGCGAACACCTCAGCCAAATCTTGCAGTCGTGCACAGCGTGAAATGAGATATTGCTCAAACACTCTCTTTTCAAACTAGGCCTTCTCCTCATCCTCTTCATATGTCGTCATATGCAAGATTCTTATAGATGGCTGCTATTGGCTGATAGCTGACATCAATCAAGAAGGGCGTTTGGATCATTCCTCTTCTTCCCACTTTTACTTTGTATATTTATTGATGCAGTTAATTAAACAGGCTGAAGTAAGCAAAAATCTGCTTTCAAATTTCGATAAGAAGTACGTGCTTCCGGAAGAAGCCGACTGTTGTCTTCTCACGCTCAGCCACCACCGTAGGAATTAAACTTTGTCCACCTTACTTATCGGTGTTGCAGCCATCGGGTCTCGCTAATTTCGACTAGTTTTAAACATCATCTAGCCCTGAACCAGGCGAAACTTATGTCGGACCACATGCACGCTTGCCAGCAAGCACTCACTCCTGGTCGCTCCTGGTTAGGTGCCTTGGCAGACTTCGCTTCATATTGAGCTACTGATAGCACTTCAAAATGTGCAATTTGCATGTGGCTACTATTCGTCGGTCAAGCTGGTGCAGGACAAAGCCAGTCTGCACCATGTAGCTTGGCCAGACTGTAGCACATGAGTGCCAGCGCGCACTCCAGCCCTGTCGTGCACAAAGCAACAAACGCTGCACATACGCACTACAGTTGCATGTAGCTGCAGTGTACTACATAGAGTAGATACTGCATCCGCCACGGGGTGCTGTGACGAGCCCGGTCACTGTGTACACTGCGGCTCGCTGAGGACAACTGCGTTTATCACGTCGTAGGCACCAGAATCGAAAATAGTGGCATCTACCTGAGGATCCAAAATTAAATTTTAACTGCGTGCCACTGTAGTAGTAAGTGGTTCGTTGGGAAAGGGAAAGGTTGGCGCTATCTTCTGCAGCCCTTGAGGGAGCACGGCTCAGCGCCAAACGCGTGCCACTGGGACGTTCAGTAGGCAGAGTTTTCTGGCACTGCCCCTCTCCCCTGTATCCTTTTTACTGCAAGGCATTGAAGAAGGAGCGGGAGCGCTGCGAAGGGGGATCACAGGCAATCTTTGATTGCCAATAACTTCGCTTCTGCAGAATGCATTGAAGTAGTTCTTGCTGCAAAGTATTTCTGAAATAATGTAGTTAACTTCAAATGCATTTCTCGACTTCGATAAAAAAGTGTTTCAGGCCCCCTTTAATATTGAGACCATATGATGTACTGCCGAACCTCGATACAACGAAGTTGTACTTGCAGTGAAAAACTTTGTTATATCGCGAATTTTGTTAATTAGAGGTTACGTTAATTCAGTGGAACTAAGATCGGGAAATAAATATAGTTCGTTACATCATGAATTTCGTTTGACTGTATACTAGTTGTACATTCAACACTGCATCAAAAGTGCTTATCGCTGCACCAAATCAGTTTTTTTGCCTGTGCCAAGGTCAGTGCCGAAAGGTCAAATGCCAATAAATGTGCTGCAGCATTTATTTGTTGTAATGTTTGCATCTGTTTATCGTCTTTTTGCAGAGTGGGGGGCTGAATTGGATCGAACCACCCAAACGGGAGCGTAAGGCCAACTATGCAGTCGACGCGTACTTCAGGGAGGCCCTGCGTGTGAGCGAACCAAAAGCCCCCAAGGTGATGTTGTGTTGCCTTATGCTTGTGCATTGTGCTGGTCATTCCATTTCTGACGGCATCTCTTTTTTTACCCCACACAGGCACCCAGACCTCCAAAGCAGCCGAACATCCAGGATTTCCAGTTCTTCCCTCCAAGGCTGTTTGAGCTGCTTGACAAGGAGATTTACTATTACCGTAAAACCATTGGCTACAAGGTGCGAATTTGGTCGAAAACATGGTTTTTTGATGTGGAAATGACTACTATATTTAGGTGTAAGCAAGGTGCGGATGAAGCAAAATAGTGAAAAATTTTGTTTCATATAATCTTTGGTTTATTGGAACTTGCAACAAGCTGCAGAAACAAGCAGAGTCTTATTTATTTGCACATGAAGGTGTTCAGTACAATTTGCATCAAGCTATTTCAGCAGGGCTAAGAGCTGAATTACAACTGCAGGTCTTTTTGTACATCAATGTGTTCAGTACTATTTGCATCAAGTTATTTCATCAGGGGCTGGAGCTGAATTACAACTGCAGGTCATTTTGTACATAACACTTGAAATCTTCCTTTAGTAAACCCATGATCAGCTGAAATACCATTGTGCAGCAATTGAGGTGGCTTTTGTTGCATTCGTATCCGCTTTTATGTATTCAGGTCCCGAAAAATCCTGATCTAGGATCGGATGCAGGCCGCATTCAACGGGAGGAGCAGGCAAAGATTGACGAGTCAGAGCCACTGACCGAGGAGGAGCTTGCAGAGAAGGAGAAGCTTCTTACAGAGGTGGGTTACCCTTTCTGAAGTTGTTTTGTTTCACATTACAAAGTAGAGCCTGTGTCTGTTTTGTTTTTTTATATATAACTGCCTGTCTTCTAAGTGAGAGATCAGGGGCCCTAAGTATGTCAGGAGTGTGAAACGCATGCCAGGTGTTGCGCCCCATACGAAGGCCCCGCAGTGGTGAGTCCACTGTGAGCTTGAGAGAGCAGGTTATGGCTGACCTTGGGGAATGCTGTTGTATAATCAGGAGAATATTCAGGGCTGCATAAAAGGGCTAAAAGGCTAACATGAGCTGTGTGTTTGATACCCCTGTTCTGCGTAAACCAGTTATCCTAATTGCAAATATTCTGCATTTCTTTGTAGGGATTCACCAACTGGGCTCGGCGAGACTTCAATCAGTTCATCAAGGCCAATGAGAAGTATGGCCGTGATGACATTGAGAGCATTGCCAGAGATGTTGAGGGAAAGACACCCGAGGAGGCAAGTGGTTCACTTGGTTTCTTCAAAAAGCCTGGGAAATGAAAGAATGGGCTTGCTGTCCTGGCCATCATATTTGTCAAACATTTTTTTTTTTTTTCGTGGTGCCATTGAGTTTTGTTCACGGTTGCAACTTTCAGTGACTAAAGAAATTGAAGCAATAAAAATATAATACCGTATTTACTCACATAATGAACGCACTTTGTTTTCCGGAAAAATATGTGCAAAGTTAAGGGGTGCATTCATTACGTGGGGTAAAATTTTGAGCAATTATTTTTTCTGCGGCCACCTCTAAAAATGTCGCTTCGCCCGAAAGCCGAACCATCAATTGCAACAGCAAATGCGTAGACAGCTATATTAAGTAAGGATAGTAGTTTTATTGGCTGTATAAACTGGAAAATGTTCGCTAACTATGTAAATTAACAAGCATGGTGTCAGCGCGCACAAGCAGACACATCACACTCAATGACCGCGGACACTCGCTGTCAAAATGCTGGCGTGAGGAAGTGCGGCAGCAACAGCGAGTGAAGTGACCTTCGTGCTGTGTATCGCTTCAACGCAAACTCAGCGGCGAGAATGGAGCATGCACAAAGGTATAAGCCGCTGTTGCACATAAACTCAGCCGCAGACGCAGATCACTTTCAAGATGGGGCGCGCGGGGCCGAGCAGTGCACAGTTGCTGCACCACCCCCCTCCCTACCTTCCCCCCAGCGCCATGCGTGTGGCGGAATACGGCGTGCTTCCTCCCCGCTTTCACGTTTCCTCCCCTTGAACACGGGAGGGAGATTGAGCCGCGATTGTCAGTGCTGACGGCACAAATGCACCTGTAGTGTCCATATAATTGCTGTTTAATAAAAGTAGGAGACAGACGGTACAATTCGGCGTCTGATACAATTCTACCCGCTGGACGCCATATCAGACGCTGAATCGTGCCGTGTCTATCCTAGTTCAGGGTGCGATCATAATGCGAGGAAAAGAAAAAAAACACACATTTTGATTGGAAAAGTAGGAGGCGCGTTCATTATGTGAGTAAATACGGTACTCTTCAAAAATAGGTGTCTTGACATGAAGATACTATAACTGGGTGCTGTTTTCTAGCTGTTGTACATTGAGGGAAGGTGACATTCCTAGAAGTGATTGGTCGGGAGTATGAACTCTGGACATGTAGACAAGTTGAATGAAGATTTTGTACATGCACTTTCCAGGTGATGGAGTACTCGGCAGTGTTCTGGGAACGCTGCCATGAGCTGCAGGACATAGAGCGGCTGATGGGGCAAATTGAGAAGGGGGAGGCACGCATCCAGCGGCGAGCGTCCATCAAGCGTGCCCTGGAAGCCAAGATGAGTCGGTACCGGGCACCATTCCATCAGCTGCGTATGGCCTACGGCACGAACAAGGGAAAGAACTACACCGAGGAGGAGGACCGCTTTCTCGTCTGCATGCTGCACAAGCTGGGCTTTGATCGTGAAAATGTATATGATGAGCTACGTGCTGCCATCCGACAAGCGCCACAGTTCCGTTTTGATTGGTTCATCAAGTCCCGAACGGCCGCTGTAAGTTTTCATTGTTGTACCTTGGACATGTCTTTCTGATAAGTAAACAAGCATGGGCACACATTTAGACATGATTGTACACTGGCATCCTATTGCAACACTTCTTTTTCTGGTGTTGCCTGGTATTGCTGTTATAGTTATGCGTGTAAAAGCCACCGCACGATAGTGTGTTGCAGTATTTTTACTTCGTGGCCAGTTTCTACTTATATCATAAATTAGGAGTAAAAATAGATAGCAGACGTGTACAACATTGCAGAGTTGCTACCCAAATTCCAATGAATCTGGCAGTTACAGGTAAAGAGGCCGTGGTGCCCAGCACATTCCATGCTATAACCTTGCTCCTTCCTATAGCCTCTTCTTATTTTTTAAATATATTTTCCCATGGCTTTAGGGATGCCTAAACATATTTCAAAAACCGAGAAAAGCCACAGTGAAGGCCAGGTGGTAGTACACCTAGCTGGTAAGGAGCTTTGCCTGCTTGCACGTACCCGACATCCACCGCTCACCTCACGGGCACCTTGCAAATGCCAGTCTGCGTGTTCTGGTAGGGCGAGAAACTAGACCTTCAGTGCTTCTATGGTTACCACTAGTATCTTTAGAATGAAACTTCATGCAAACTGTATGCTGCAGACACAAAAGTAACTTAATTTGCATATAAAAGTGCCTTAACTGATACACAACTATTCTCAAACATGATCTTCGAATAGTGGGCAATGATGCTAGGCCAGCTGTGCCATGCTGCAGAGCATCTCGAATGGGATTGCCGTGCTTCGCAAGTTCATTGGCATTTACATACCTCGGCACATTGTACATGTGCCAGCATATTGCAGGAAAGTTTGTTGTCGCCGGGGGAGGCCCTTACAGGGAGGTATTGAATCAATCAAATGTTATGTTGCCTTTCTGGAATCCTCATAGTCTTTATTTTATGCTGAGATGACTAAGTTGCGGAGAAAATTACGACTGATAAATATTTCACAATTCAATGTTCTCGTGCTGGAGGGGTCACTTATTTTGTCAAATCTGCTGTAGCTTAATTTATGAGTAAAAGAGTAGGTGCATATGCTGTCTGGTTTTATTTTTTTACTGCCTGCCAATTTGCCTATTAGCCATTTACAAAAATTTTTTGAGAACTTTCCTCCAGGTACTACAGTCAAACCCACTTATAACGATCTCAGATATAACAATCTATCAGTCATGATGACCACATTTGAGTGCAATTACCATTTTCCGACCCTGCCTATTAAAACTGCTTCCAGATATAACGAACATTCTTTAAATTGCTGTTCCGTTACAATGAACGCTTCATCCCAGTCAATGTAAAAAGAAGGCGCATGTGAAGTACCAAAGCACAGAAGTGCGCCCAAACTGGGCTCATTGCAGCGCGTGTCCCCGCTCCACTCCAGCTGCGAAGATGATACGGCCTTCGAGATGAGTGAGCGAGTGACCGCCACACACGGATTTGGGAAGCCGCGAAGAAAGTCACTCGAGAAGTGTGCACTGGTGCATGTGCCAGTGCAGTATCGGATGCGATGACGGCGGCACTCTTGTTTTTCCGCAGTTGTCCTTGCAGCAACATGTGCATTACGCCTATTTCAATGATTTGGAACGACCATCTATGTTCCTCTATGGGAAGAACGGCCGCTCAGGCGTTACTGTCCTTACTGTTGATACGTAGTCACATGGCTCGAGTCGGCGAGAACACTGCACCACGTGCTGCCGCCCAGCAATGTTGCAAAAGATCGGTTGTTACTATACTGTTATCAGGAAATCACAGTTCAGTGTCGCTTTGTTTTACGTGTTGCCGATAACAATTTGCAGTGACGTTCTACCTTTCGAACACCATTGCATTTTTTTTCACCAGAAGTGACAGATAACGTAATTTTATGCACTTGTGTGGCCGACGCGCAGTTGTAATGCTGAGACCACGATGTCCGAGACCTTTGCAGAATGGTGGCATGCTGCAGTAGTTTCCGAAGCTTGCACTTTCGGCCAACTAGAATGATTCGCTCTCCTTTGCAGAATACAGTCATGTCCCGCTGATTGTAAAATACGAAGTGTGTTAAAAAAAAAAAAAAACAACTTTTGAAATAGCGCGCCAACCGGCAGAGGGAGCGCGCTGCGGCTACTGAGCGCATGTAGTGTCAGGTTTAGACAACAAATTGCCATTGTCGCGTTTCGCTCTGACCGTTAGTTGGCGAGCTACAGCCGCTGAAGTGAGCACATGAACAAGCTGTTCTTCGGATTGGTGCCAAAGTGACAATGAAGGAATTGGAATTCACACGTTTGTGTGAAGTTCTGCTACAAACTTGGGAAAACGTTTATAGAGACATTTCAGTTGCTTAGCCAAGCATACGGGGAGGACTGTATGAGTCACACGCAGTGCTGATTGGTTCAAGTGTTTTGAAGACGGAAGAATGTCAGTCGGTGACGATCCCAAGCCTGGACGACCTTCTACATCTACAGATGATGACCGCATTCAGATAGTTCGAACTGTGATTCATGGAAATCGTCGTCTGACTTTTTGAGAAGTCGCTGACAAAGTGGGTATCAGCGTAGGATCATGTCATGAAATTTTGAGTGACAAACTTGGGATGCGTTGTGTCAGTGCAAAATTCGTGCCGCGTTTGTTGACTGACAAACAGAAGCAGACCCGTGTTGAAATCAGCCAGGAACTGCTCGCCGCTGCCAATGCCGATAAAAACTTTTTAAGAAGATCATAACAGGCGATGAGACATGGGTTTATGGCTATGATGTTGAAACAAAAGTGCCCTCATCGCAGTGGGTGGCCAAAGGTTCTCCTCGTCCAAAAAAAGCATGCATGAGTCGGTCAAAAATGAAGGTGATGTTGGTTGTGTTTTTTTACTGCAAAGGCATTGTCCATCAGGAATTTGTGCCACATGGTCAGACGGCAAACAAAGAAATTTACCGGGGAATCCTAGCACGTTTGAGAGATCCTGTGTGCAGAAAGAGGCCTGAATTGCGGGAAAATCACGCTTGGATGTGGCATCATGACATTGCCCCGGCTCACGCATCGATCCTTCTCTGCCGCTATTTAGTGAAACACCACACTCATGTTTTGCCCCACCCGCCATATTCTCCGGACCTAGTGCCAGCAGACTTTTTTCTATTCCCCAAGCTGAAAACCACCTTGAAGGGACGTCGTTTCCAAACCGTAGAGGAGATCCAGGACAATGCGAGGAGAGACCTGCGCGCCACTCCAGAAAGTGCGTTCCAGGAGGCTTTCCAAAAATGGAAAAAAAGATGGGAAGAATGCATTGCCAGTCGAGGGGACTACTTTGAAGGGGACAGCACTTAAAATGTTGTACCATAAGCAGTAAAGGTGCTATAGCAAAAGTTTGGTTTCTTTTTGAACACACCTCGTATATCACAAGTTCGCAAATAAAAAATTGTGTCTGCGTTTGCAGTTTTGAAATGACAGGTGATCGGAATTGGGCACTGTTTCGAAAGAGCTGTACGATGCCGCATTTTGTTCTTTGAATGGATGCTTTTAACGGAAACTTGCAGCTACGTGCGGGAATGCACCGGGAACAAGAATGACACTGAAAATCTGGTTTTTGGACCGAAGTGCTGCCGAATCCCATCTGCTGATGCCAGCTTTAGTGTGGTTAATTTCTGAGGGTATTTAAGGGCAAGTCCGTATATAACGAACTACTCCTATAACAACCACTTTTCGTGGGACTACCAAGTTCGTTATAAACGGGTCCGACTGTATTCATCTTTTAGACAACATTGGTGTTGTCACGGTTTGTCATGATGGCAATAATTTTGCCTGCAAGCTTAGCATTACCTGTCCTGCAGTTTCCATGTTGATCTTCTTGCCAAACCAAAACACTTGATTGTGCTACTGCTGCATCATTGTGAGATCAACATTCTGCAAATTCCCTATAGCTGATGATACTAGTGCCTACATGCAATGCTTTCATTTGGTAACTCGTGAGCCCATTTGTGTCTTTTGCTTTGGCTGATGCAATGTGCAGGAGCTGCAGCGACGGTGTAACACACTCATTACCCTCATTGAGCGAGAGAACCAAGAGCTCGAGGAGAAGGAGAAGGCCGAGAGGAAGCGAAGAGGTGGTGGCCGCCCTAGTACACCCAAGGTTTGTGTGGTCCCTTTAACTACCATCTATATTCGGAGTCCTCTTAAGGACTCGCACAGGATCATTGCTCTGATCATTGACCGAAAAGTAGTCCGAAAAATCGAACAGTCCGAAAACTCGTTCACTCCAAAAAATAATGTTTATTAGGCTTAGAGTGGCATGAAAACATCTCTAATAATGCTCTGCCTCATACTACGCTTCAAGGCGATCAGATTTGCTTGGATTTGCAGAAGACTGATGTCTTCGTATACAGTCGACAAGAGCGTGACCGCGTTGGCGATCTCCATTGGTGGAGGTCGAAGAAATGAGCTCTGTTACTTCGCACCACTTGGCTCTCGCGAAGGCACAGGAGGTGTCACCAATCACACAAATGCGGAGCCACACAAACATACACAAAGATGAAACGTCTCCGAGACACACCTGCTTTATGGACGCACCATGTCTAAAATAGCAACCGAAACTTAAAGGAAAAGAAAAAAACAAAAATACTGATCCTGCATTGGGATTATGATGATAGTGCTGAACGAAAATAGAAAGAAAGAAGAAAAAGTGCCGTCCCCTGGAGCGTTTTATCAGCTAAGGAAGAGCGCTCTATTGATAGCGGGTGCCTCCCAATCTTTGAGGCTGTAGAGCGGGCCACTAGAAGCTAAGCCTGGCCAAGCCAGCAGAAAATCCAACACGGCGGCCTCTAAGATAGGGCAGCGAACGAGCGATTGAGTCCGGAAAATCGAAATTTGGTGACTAAATTCGTCCGAAAGATCAGTCGCGAGAATGCATTAGCTCAATGGGAACCCTGAGGGTGCACTTATGAAGTCCGGAATATCCAACAAGTCCAAATTTTTGTAATCCGAAAAATCTGCCTGAGACTATAAATTTAGTGCAGGCACCTAAACCTAATACTAAGCTTCATTGGCTGCTTACCGATAAGACAGTCAATGAGCTTGAGAGACATCTGCCGTGCTTGGTGTCGTAAAACCTTTGGTTTATTTCTGGTAACAGACAAAGATAAAAAGCATTGATTATTACCCATTGCTTTTATCAGCTATGAACTGAAGTTTTAAATTTTAACAAGTTTGTACGGTCAAGCAGTTCATGGGAACCTTGTATCCATACGGTAGGTTTTTATGTTTGCAGTATGTAGCTGTGGTGTTTGTAGATTGTTCTCCTGCATTAAACAATAATGTGCTGCACATGCTTAAGATTTCAGTGATACTCTAGGTGGTAAGAGTTCCCTTTACTCATAGCATATGGGAGGAGTTGGGTCTTGAAAAAGGATTCATTACAGTCGAACCTCAATATAACGAATTATCCGGTACTATAATGAAGTAAAGATAAAACTTGGTTGGTCATGCTTTTTTAATTCAATGGGAATACTCTCCTGCTATAGTAAAACCTTGTTAATTCGGAAAATCAGATAATTCGGACTCTAATATTACCTGGTCCTGGCAGGCATATGCATTATTCAATGAAATCGAGCTCGTTAATTTGGACGTATTTGGCTGAAAACAGATAATTCGGACAACTCTCTGAGCTCAGCGAGTGCGGAGCGCTTCAAATGTACGACGTAAAAGAGCAAGAAACGGCACTAGTATCCAACCGAAAAGAAGCGGTAGAGTCCGCATCGCCATAGGCATCAGTGGAAATCGTATGTGACTGACAGCAACGCCAGAATGCTTTGTGCCTATTTTTACGTTTATAGCCTTTTTATTCTTGCGTTTTCCACCGCACATAACATCGCATTGGCTGGTTCATTTCATAACTGTGTGGTCGCCATCCATGATCGTGTTGATAGTGACCACGGTTTCGTCCACAGCGATTGAGGCCAACTGTAGTTTCATTTTGACTCTGTTCACGCTTTGGCCGTGTGCCTTCAGAACTGCAGGTTGCCATCCATGATCGCATCGATAGCGACTACGGTTTCATTCACAGCTGTTGTGGCAAACAGTAGTTTCGTTTTGACTCTGTGGCACATTGGCTTTGTGTCAACGCACTGATCCCGTGCAATGACGCCAATCGCACAGTTATGTCTTCATGGCGGTGCAGAGCTGCAGGAGACCCTTTGCTGGCCTGTCGGAGGCACCTCAATTGCAGTTCTTTCACATAGATGTGATGACGATTTTTTTCCCACCAAAATGTGTGTTGCCTATAACGAATATTGAGTATAAAGAAGCTATTTTCGTGGCCACTGCAACTTTGTTATATAACAAGGTTCGACTGTATTTCACTTAATATGATAAGAACTTTGGGAATCATATATTTTTGTGTTGTGATCTCAAAAATTTGTTTTCATGAGCATCATGTCATTGCCATTTTACACAAAGTTCCTGGTGAAATTTTTGTGAAAGGTCTTTGAAAACATCTTTTGTAAAGTTCATGCTAAAGGAGGCCCCATTGGGATCCTGCATACATCAGAAACATGTCATAGTGCATCATTCGTGCTGCTATGTGAAAACATGTGGCTGTGGCAGCTTGTCTTATTAATTTAATAATATTTATCATAATTACCATGCATTGTCCATCTTTCAGGGAAAACGCAAGATGGATGGAATTTCAGAAGGCCGCAAGAAGAAGCGGAAGACACAATAATGGACAGTTGCCGGTGACTATTCCATGCTGTAATGTGAAGACCCATGTAAATATAGTTTAAAAGCAAATTTTTTTTTATTGCTGTGAATTTGCATGTTTTGTATTGTCCGTGCCTGAATTGTAGCTGTCATCGCATTTTGTGCCACACATCTTTTCTGGTTCCGTGCTGTCACCTGGCATTGATTTCATGGCTCTGTATATTTATTATAGCCAACGTGTTCTATAATTTTGGTAGATGGACTTGGCTGGGACACAAAATTGCTCATTCCAAACATGCATTTTTTTGTCACAATAAATGTCAGTTCTTGGTATCATTCATTTTTTGTTTGTGTTGCTTCGTATCCTTCGTCAGCAATGGCACTGCGCTGTTGGGCTCTTTGGAAATTTTTATTAACAACCAAACGCGTACAAACATTTAGGTACTGAACTTGAAAGGTTTTATTGAAAAGCATGTCTTTATTTCCAATGCAACATTGCATTTTTCATTTTTTACGTCAGGAAACTTAGTTTCCACTGTCAGCCAACTATGGTGCCTTCGCTGTATGCGCTTGGAGATTACTACATTGTTGTAAACTTAAAATGAAATGTAAAAGCAGTTATATATACGATCTGTACAGAAACTTGCAAAGCTGAGAATAGCAAATGCTACAAGACTAAATATAATGATACGTTCAACTGGTTCCTGCCACACTCCAAATTGGTTTATAGTGATGCAGAGCCTTCTCGAGATTAAAGCCAAAGAAGGCCTGCCCCAGTCAAATGTTCAGCTGCTCCCAAAGCAATCTGAGCAACCTAGTGATCTGATATTGTGTCAGAGCTCAGTTGCACTTAAGGGTGTCTCCAAGTGCTCTTGAGTTGGAGCACAGTGCTTTAAGTGAAGCCGGCGAATGTAATCTGAGCGTTGAAAGCAACCAGTAAAATGTACCATAAGACAGCCAGTGTTGTTACAGCATTGAGAGTGGCAGTGTTTTGACATTTTGAGTATTTCTCTTCAGCACTTAGAAAGACAGAAATAATGTCACCTGGACAAAAGTTTAGGGCTGCCCCTTAAAGTAGCTCTGGCCTTCTAGCTAGGACGAGCACATATTTTACAATCCAAGTGTACGTGCCATCTTTGTTCTTCTTCATCTTCTTCAGTGCGGCCTTTGCAAGTTCACGAACAAATGTTGGCCGTTTTGTGTCTGGTATGAGTTGAATGGGCTTCGCAAACATTGTCTCGAGGAACTCTGTGGAGAAAAGAAAAGAAATCATGAAGTGGGTGGGATAACCAACAAGACGAGGAGCATCTACAGTGGTGAATAAAGGGAAACTGAGACATCCACCTAAATGTAGCAATTTGCTACAATGGAAACCCAACTGGGTTCCTCGAAAGAAAGCCTCGCAGTTGAAGAAAAATTCGTCCTGGTCTCCTTATCTTATCTCCACCTAGCGGATTTCCGCTGAGCTATTACGATCTACAGTGGTGTTTCCAGAGTACGACTTTTCTCGCAGTGTTGGAAACTTCTTTTTTAGTGTGCTGTAGTGAAGTGACTTGGGTACAACAAGCTCAAGTAACAGTGACTTATTGCACACAGCACTAACACGAGTGCTTCCCAAACTCTGCTGTACCACGACCCACTAAAAACATAAAATTTACAATGCCGTCCACCCCCTCCTGTGGTCCTCTCCTGATGTTAATGATGAACACCATTGCAAATTATCGGCAGTGATATTATCTGGCTTTGAAATAGCAGCCAGTATGCATCAACTGAGCTAGAAACCAACACCACATGTGCATAAAAAAGGCATACAGTCAAACCTCGATATAACGAACCTTGATTTAACGAAATTGGCGATGTAACGAACTATTTTTATTTCCCCATCTTAGTTCTATTGAATTAACGAAACCTCGATATAACTAAATTCTCAACATAACGAAGTTTTTCGCTGCAAGGACAACTTCATTATATCGAAGTTTGACTGTATCAGTTAAAGTGGCTGTTCGTAATGGCCAATGCGAGCTTGTTTTATTCTGGGAATGAGCACCCTTTTCTTCCCTTTTTTATTGACAATCTAATAGGAGAGTGTGGCGCCTTTAGGTGGCACCGGCTACTCCCATCACTCATTTGCTGTCCTTTCAGTCAAATTCCCAAAACACATCATGACTCTTGGCTGTGTCCAGCAGAAACTCCACCAACTCTTAGTATTGCAATTCACAGCTTGAATAACACAGGCCTAACCTGCATGTCACAATTTCAGACACTGAGAAGAGCTGCTCACTCGACACACTAATGTCTGGTATTGGGAGGCATCTCTTTGCATGCCAAGCAAGCAGTGAGCACCATGCTTACACCACCACTCACTCACATGGATCATCTTCTTGGCCCAAAATTTAATCATGCACATAACTTCCAACCTGTGCTTGCGGCAGTAAAAATTGCAGTCACAAGCAAGTGAAAATATGCTGACATGGAAGGAGCCTCTTCAGAAGCTTTCATTGTTAAGGACATCTCGGGTTTCTTGGTGTTTAAATTTTCCTTGCTTCTAAAACCAGATTTTTAATTTAGTTTACCATCGAAGCATCCTGGTAGTACTCAACTACTTTAGAATGAGGGTCTAAAAACATTGCTGAGCTTGCTACTTGGTCAAATTTGTAGTTTGGAAACCGTGTTTTAAGGCACTTAGCCAGATAGTAGCAGACACAAAGGTTTCCACCTGGTGGCTGGTGTTGTCCTGATGCATGAAGAGGCAGCACAGTTTGGGTGCTTGAGCTGATAGTGTCGCCTAGCCATAAGCACCAGCAGGGGCCCTGTGACAGTGCCCCCTTTCTTACTTTTGATATACTTCACTGCATGTTTATACATGCATATACAGTGCATGTTTCGCTGCATAACATGACTGTACAGCAGCGAAGCTGACTTAATCGACGACAGCAATTTTTGTGGGCTTGAATATTTAAAATAGTAAAAGTGTCTTTCAGATCGAATCGATGTTTCGTATATTTCTAAATGCATGGCAGCCTCTCTAGGTCAGAGAAAATTCTTGTTGCTCAGTGGCAACTCTAGTGCCCAAAGTTCTTGTTCTGCACTTCAGTAATCAGGTTTCGTTGCTGAAAATCATTGCATCAATGCCATGTCATTTAAAAACTACGTGTGTAGAGCGAAAGTGTGCTTCTGGTTCCAGATTATGTCACAAATGTGAATGAGGCGGAAGGTCGAGTATAATTTGAGAAAGAAAAAGGGCTTTTAAGGGGAACACAATAAGCAAATTTAATTTTGCCAGTGAAAGATGATCAGTGTGATCAAACATTTGTCTAAATTTGTAGCTCATGAAGCACTTTTTTCGACTTTGCCAATAAACACCGTACATACTGAAGACAAATCTTTGTAGGTTCAGCAGGCCAAGCTGTGCAGTGTTACACAGCAAAATAACCTTATACTAACTTTCTCGAAGGACCATGTTTAACTTGAGCAAACTTTGGAAGCATGCCATGCGACAATGTTTTGTTTAGCAATAATTATCGTGCTGACGTGCGCACGATTATGGCAGTGAATTGGCATGCGATTGCTGGCTGCTAATAAAATTGCAAGGAATTTAACAGGGCAAGCTGCATGATACATACTGCTAAAAAAGGCAAAGATCACATAAAAATTTCCAGAAAATATGATCTGACTGGCAAAGGACTGCGATCCAGGAAGGTTTTGGGTGCTTCAAGAAATGATTCTGACAAACCAAACTTTGGGCAATGTTTGCTCAGCTTTTAGTTTTTGTGCAGTTGCTGTCACTCGTTGCGTGGTCATTTCAGAATAAATTAAGGTAGAATCATTGTATTTTGCATATACTTACCCCCCTGTATTCATAAATGCATCTTAACTAAAGCCCACGCTAGACTTCGTTAAATGATGCCTGTCGTGAGCGCACTAAAGGAAACGCAATGAGCGTATTAGGCACGTTCCTGCCAGACGTCATTTATATCAAGTCAAGCGTGGGCTTCAAATTAAGATGCATTTTTGAATACGGGGGTAAGTCTTGAAGCACTGAGAAGTGCAATAAAGCTGTCCATTTTAAAGTCTGCATGTCATAAATATTTTCATAATTCACCTTTTGCAAAAGCAATTTGTAAGGCAGTATACATAATAACGTTTAACAATTTTTTCTTATGCTTACTGTGCCGTAAAAAATCGACCAATAGCTTTATAGTACAAAATAGGGCTTTGTGAGCATTCCAAGATAAATATTACAAGCAATTTTTGTCGTATTGATTGGGGGGTGACATTTAGATAGTGCCAATTGTTGTAAATTGAAAACTATAACACATGAAACGTGAATTTAGTTCTAATATCAGCCGAATAAATTGCATTCAAGCACCAAATTACAATGAATTAGTTTCATAAATAATGAAGATAGCATCCCCCTTAAACTTACTTGGATCATTTATATGAGGACGATTAATTTCGTTTCCAATAAATTCAACTGCTGCTGTGCTGAACATGTAGACACATTGCACATTTGCAATGGCCAGAAATTGTCTCAATCATTTTTACAGGCAGCTCCTATTTGATGTGGAAAACAAGCTCTGAAGTTAATTTTGTTGCTCTGCAGGATCATGCTAGACACTTACCTTTGTATTCTGCAGTTGATGCAAAGTTGTATTTGAATTCCAGCTGCTTAGTCTTCAACACTTCATAGCCAACTTGTTCGAGGAGTGCTGAATATATGCGGTCTGCTTGCGGATGATGGAACCACAGACGATTGAAGTTTTTATCTGCCATGTCTGCAACCAGCTCTGGGATTGTCTGTGAAAGCAATTTAAATGCTTTAGTTTATATGAGCATGCTTTAGTGGTTGCCAAGTGCAATGCAATGTCACGTGTCTTTCATATGGGACAGCAGTTTACTCAGGTGATACGAAGATAGAGAATTGAATTGACCAACAGTGGTCAAACGAGGAATGTTGCTCGAGCCAGTGTTTTGACAATGCCTGTTGGACGAAGTCCCCTTGCCGAAACAGTTCCAGAGACACCCCTTGTTTGACCACTTTTGATCAATAACATACCTATGTGTACACAGTATCTTTGCTCATTGAAAATAAGCTTGTGGTCCTTTTCATATTACATGTTTGCCTTTGCAATAACCATTTTTTGCTTTGGCTGTGTAAGTATCCAAAAAAGCTAGCCTGCACAGTGTTGAGCATAATGAACAAAAGAACACAGGTGCAGCCCAAGATGAAGAAGTTATTAAAGACTCGACGTTTCGGCCTGCACATGGGAGCCTTGTTCACAGTCTGTTTTGTGTTTACAATTCGTTTCTATCATACGTGATTTTGTCAGGCTCTCGACCTCATCAGAGCTGAGCAGCATACTTTTTCTTGAAATTGGTGTTGGCCATGGCAGCTTCCTTTGAGTGTCGTTTAAGTGGACCTTGGTAAGTGAAAAGATAAATTTTCAAATGAATGGGGCTGTGCGTGTAATTTTAAGTTGATTTTCTGTCATTTCTGTAATATGCTTCATTTGATCGAGACAGGTTTCTTCTGCACTTTTACTTGAATGAAACTATACCATGAAAACTTCATCAACTCTGCCAAGCAATTTTTAGGTGTCATTGGCATTGTTTGTAGCATGGAAACTATAAATAAATTGGCAAATTCACACTTCAGCAGTGCCATTGCAGCATGTATTTGCAGCACTTGTGTGACATAAATGGATAGTGGTGGTTCAAGACACAATTGGCACAACGCTTCAAGACACACAGGCAGAGCCACTGTAACACTGAAATAAATGTCATTGCTGGGTTTGGTCCTTTCAGTAATGTGGTATTTACAGTTGGACCTCGTTATAACGAAGTCGTATCTGACACGAAAATACCTTTGTTATTTCCCATATTCGTTATAAGCTTATGTTCGCTACACACTAATATTGGCAAGAAATTTTTACGTTAACTTCGTTATATCCGTGTTCGTTATATCAAAGTTTGACTGTATGACCATGCCACGTTTTGAAGCAGTACATACTTCGACGTTGTCAGCTGTCGTGCAATAGCATCATGTCTAAAATATGTGAATGGGTTCGTTTAATTGCTGCCATAGCATCATGCCCCTTTCAGCTACCCAACATTTGTCAAGGGGTGGTTGCGTAACCTGCTGCTGCTTGCTCAGAGTGTTGAAGCTCACTGAAAAACTTGCTAAGACAGCCACCAACGATTTCCTAGGCATTTGATGACATTGCAAGCAATATCAAGCATAGCAAGCAGGAAAAAAAATAACAAAAAGTGGGCTTGAACATTTCAAAGCAACACACAGGCTATGAAATATGCCGTGGGAGGGGGGGGGGGGGGGGAGGGAATTGATTTTAATCATCTGGGGTTAATTAATGTGCACCGAGAAAGCAAGGTAGGAATTTCGGATTACACCCTTATTGGAATGTGGCCGTGGCAGCTGGGAATAGAACTCGCGACCTTTTGCTTGGCAATAGAGTGCGGTAGAGGCACTGAGCTCGTGGCAGGTGCAATGTAAAACCTGATGGGTGAAATGACCTGCTTCGCAATGCACTACACACTTGTGCAGCTGTGTGACAGAAAGGCAATCTCGTATACTGAATCTCGTGTAGTGCCACATGTTGGAAAGAAAAGGCGGCAAACACCCATGGCATCATAAATACTGTTGCAGTGGTAATTGTAGCCTTCACCTGAATGAAACAGAATTGAGCAGAAATTCGACACTTGCTTAAATTTGTTTAAAGCCTAGTATGTTGGCCTAGTATGTTGAACTCTGTTCATATTCTGATCATATTCTTATATTTGCTGATTCATATTGTTAATGCTTTCTGCTATACATCTACACCACACTGTCAAAACTTCACCACTGGATTTGAGCTGCATTAACTGGTGATTGTTCATAAATGCAGAGCTTGTCCAGTGCAAATTTGCTGCTAAATGCATACTGCTTTAGCAGGCACACATTTAGCTGTATCACTTGATCTCAGTTGGTGTACCTAAGCTGCAAATAAAAATTTTTTTTGTGGTATCCATGTCCTTTTTCTCATGACCGACTGAATTCGCAGTTGATCAATGCGGTAGGCCCAGCAAACATTCACAGATAATTTAACTGGCACAATGTTGTTTGCATGATGGGGCAGTCATAATAAACATGCTAGAATTTTCCTTTTTGGGGTAGGCAGATTGTGATGCAGTCATGCAAATGTGAGTTTAACCATATGCTTCTGTTATAAGTGCCACACTCAAACAGATGCTATCTTCCAAATGAAGCCATGTCCAGAGGTGACAATTAAATGCTTTTACTCACTGAACACTTTGGGTGGACCCTCCAATACAGCATAGAAAATCTGCCAATACCTCTAAGTTGATAGAACACTGTACCATTACATTTGTTGCATATTAAGAATTATTCATAGCACTCTTTGGTGATATGTCATTAAGAATTGGTTCACTTTCATTCTGTTGTTGTCGAGAGCTTGTCAGTAGTATTCTGCTGTCAAACTTTTATAGGTGTTTTTTCAACATATGTGACCGACTAAAGCACAGTGCTGACTGCAGTTCTTGTTTGCCGATTCTGGCGTTTTGTCCGTAACCCTACCATTTGGCAAATCTATTTCCTGGGAGGCTAACATTTAGGAATAAGATGTGCTCAACCTGACATTTATAGAAGCCACTTGCTACGCTGAGAGAAGGAAGAGGATATGCAGAACCACACACACAGTTGTGGCTGCCCTGCAAAGTGTACATTCCCTTTGACTTTCTATTGCATTGACGCTGTCCAGCGACTGCTATGTGCCAGTGGATGTAGGCAATCTAGCTGCGACTGCGGAGGCATTATAGCCATGCAACAAGTTTTTCCTTTGATTATTCCGCCCTGCATAATAACCAGCCACAGCCTCTTGGTACACAAATTGCCCTTTTAAATGCTTTCAAATATAGATGCTCAGGTACACTCGCAAAGTCCAGCGCGGCCCAAGGAGCTCTTACGGTCTGAGTACCTTTCACATTAGCAGAATTTAGTGGAGGCTGCCACTTGTATAGCTTTTCTGAGCCTTCTATGGGAAATATGCATAAGAGTATATTTCTCGACGAGCCCAGCAGTATGTGTTACTCCACTGTATGCTGATTAATGCAGCACACATAATGTGCATGTTGTTTGCACCTAATGCTTTTCCCATGTTTAGTTTCGTTATAAAGGTGGTGATTTCACTCTGCTGCTGTACTGCATTGTAATACCCCTGTGCTTCAAGCAGTGCAACCAGCATACATATGCAGACATGCATATATTGAAGTATTGACGTATCAAACTGTTGTGATTCCCTTCAGATATTCCAAGCACTTATACGAGCTCAACTGTAAACGAGCTCGACATGCAAGTGACTTGCCTCAAAGTACTTGTTCCATGTGGAGGATTGTATCACTTTGACTACTGCTGAGTGAAGATCTGACGGCTTTGCTGCGGGCACTGCGATGAAGCATCGGCCCCCTGGCCTCAGACACCACATTAAGTTCCTAAGCGCTTTAGGCTGATCCTTCACAAAGAGCAGCGCGTGCGACGAGAATAGCCAGTCAAAACGGCCGCCCCATTTGAGTTCGAAAGTGTTCAAGTCTTCCACGTTGGCCGTGGCGAAATCTGTCTTCTCGTCGGCGTGCACCGAAAAAGCGTAGTCGATGGCTTCCTGATCCGTGTCTATGCCGAGAACACCCTGAACGAGGAGTGGAGACAGGCGGTCCGATAGTTGCCTCGTAGTGTCGCCGCACCCGCAGCCGATTTCGAGGACCAGGGCGTGCTGCCAGTCGCTGTCTTTGGTCAGGTTGGCGCACTCGGCGAGCAGCCGCTCCTGAAGCGCGCACATGTAGCCGCTCTCGACATTGCTGCCCTCCGTGTAGAGGCTATTGATGGAGCTGTTCTTGCTTACGCTCCGCGATTTCGGTTGGTGAGGCGTTTCGACTGTGAGTGAGGATGTCATGGCGGAGTAACGAGAGGCCGATCACTTCCGGGGGTTGCTTGGGCAGTGGCAGAATGTGTTTGGAGTGGGTGGGAGGATGTCCGCTCGTCTATTCTGGGTTTGGGACCGTGGTCCGCACCCGGGGCGCGCTATTTTGGGAAGTCACTGACGGTCGTGCCAGGGTTTCGCAGCTGTTGGCCAGGTAAGCCGCTAAGTGCCGACGAATGCGATTACTAGCCACAATACCCACTCGTATGACACAATTTCTCCCTAAACGTGCGCAGAAAAACGCATGATTCGAAACCGAAATTGACGCTGCTCGAATGTCTGCTCTGCGCATGGCGTGCATAGAAACCGTTTAACCAGTTAACAATCCAAGTAAGTCAAACCAAGCAGTACATAATCATATTTGAATGTGTTGTTTATTTGGCGCACTAACTTGCCTTTATTTAGATCAAGGCAACAGTGCGACTTTTTATGGCTGTTCTACAGCGCCACCCTGCCGAGATAAAATCGCGGCTGATGGTAAGCCTTAGCTAGTTTCACTTCACGTTGTGGTGCCACTCTCAAGATGGCACATCACCACGGCGATATCAGCCTAGATATACTACTAAACAATGTAAGTAGCTCACACGGTTCTCTCTACTGATAGCTCTAAGTGTGATGTCGTTGCTGCTCAGCTTGAACCAGTGCCTCTGTAAATAATTTGCTAAATGACTGTGCAATTATCGCTCTAACTTCCTGGATCCTTAGCGGTAATTGGTTGACAAGATTAAAGATCGTCTGTTGTCGCGCTTTCTGACGATTACATGTTTATCTGTGCAAGCATTCGCTTGCATAGCCCGGTAATAAAGCGGTGAGCGAAGGCGTCATAGCTGCCGATATGGGAAGCTGAAGATCGAATTTTTTGACCTAGCCATCAAAAGAGAAACGTGCAATCGTGTGTCACAGGTGCGTTTGCCTAGCCGCGAACGAAACAAAAGTCCAGCTGTCAACGTTGTGTTGTACTGCTTCGCCGTGACGTAAAAGCTAGCGTGATTGCTGCATTAAGCTGAAAGTGGCAGCGCGCAGCGTACATATAACGCTAATATATATTTTTTTATTTTTGCAGAGTATAGACCTTTCAAAATTACCAGATGAAGAAAGAGCCAGGTGAGTTGCAAAGTCTTTTGCCCGTATTCAGAAATGTATCTTAGCATGAAACCCTCGCTTGACTTGGTCTAAATGACGCCTGTTGTGAAAGCGCCGCAGGAAACGCAATGATCGTCTTGGGCACGTTCATGCCAGGCGCCATTTAGATCATGTCAAGCATGAGCTTGTTAAGACACATTTAAGAATACGGGGTTTAGTCACAATGTGTGCGTGTGTGTGTGACCTTGTTCCATTGTGGTGGGCTGCAAGTTATTGACCATGAACCAACTATACCGACAGTGAATTCTTGTGAGCTTCCGTGGTGTTTATTTTATTAATTTTGTGTGTGTATCGCTATATTTAACATATTTTTATTGCATAATCTAAAATGTCTGTTGAGGATATCTCATTACAGACGTCGCTGATCAGAGCACATTGTTTCGTGACATTTTGTAAGAACCTACATGCTTTTCGTCTTTATATTCAGCATGAGTCTAACTTTCGTATGGAACTGCAAATGTTGTGGGAACTGTTGCTAAGCTTTGTGTATGACACTCGACATTGCTGTTTTATTAACTCAGTCCTTCCTGTGCACTTCCCCTACCATCTTTTTTCTTTCATGATCACAAAAGGATTGAACATGCCCGGCTGCACGAGAAGCACCGAGGTCATGAAAAGATGCATGCCTACATGATACTTATTCTCCTAGCATCTGTTGTCATAGCCCAAATACTCCTGGTACAATGGAAAAAGATACACTTCAAGTCATATCAGGTATGGTGGAGTAGTTTCCTATACATTTTTTCCTTTCGGTATTTGTTGTGCGTCAACCAATTAATCACTGACAAACGGGATGTATTGTGCACAGTTTTGCATGCTGTTTTACCAGGGGTCGTCACGTCAGAACTGAGCAATTGGAGTGCAGGCTCAGTGCTTTTGAACCTAGGGTTTTAATTTCTTGAATGTAACATTCCCTTCCGAGAGCTCTTGCTGCTGGGGGCAGTTCATGCGAGTCAGGGCTCATAAAATCAGGGCCAGTATACTGTGAGGATTCCTTTTGTTTGATTCTATTTTTTTCTTATCATCCGCTGCATATGAGCAGCCGATCCTATTGATAACAAAGGCGGTGTGGGCTGCTGCTCGGTCCGCTGACAAAGTGCGAAAAGATAAAACATTGGGATAGAATCAATACATTATACTGGCCCATGTTTTCAATCACCACTAAATTGGAATTCATGTGTCAGAGATTGTGCAATTTTCTTGTTGCTCACCGACAACTTGCATCAAAATACTCTGAGTAGCCTGCCACATCTTCTCTGGCTTCATCTAGGTTAAGAAAAAGGTAGAGTGAGCATTAAGTTGGGTGTCATAACAGGAAAAAAAAAAAAAAAAAAAAGATGGAAATAGGTTGTAGGGTGACTGAAACATACCCGCCATGGTGGCTATGACATTGTGCTGCTGAGGTTGAAGTTGCAGATTCGATTCTCAGCTGCATAGGCTGTATTCTGATAAGGCAAAATGCGTACTCGTGTACTTAGATTCAGGGCCACATTAGAGAAACTGAGGGGTTCAAAATTCATCCGGTGCCCCCCTGTACATGACATCCCTCATAGCCTGTGCGTTGCTTTGGTACGTTAAATCCCATGGTTTGATTTTTATCTTTGATTGAAGCACACCAGAATACGGGAAACTAGAAAAGCATGCAGGAAATTTCCATAGGGTTCACTGCACATATGCAGCGCTGCATGCAGCAGTTAGCAGTTTTATCTGACCTCCACATGTGCATTTATAAACGAATGTTGGAAAAGAACAGCACAACAAAACAAATACACATAAGTGCAGCCATTTCTCTTGCATCATGCTGCGATATGGCAGTTATGATATTATCAAGAAGTTCTCCTTTTGGTGGCTATGATATTGACAAGTGGTGCCTAAGAAATCTGTTAAGTATTGACTGAGCGTATTGAGGTATTTGGGTGTTGTAAGATGTATGAACACATTATGCTACCCCAGAATTTGATACTTCAGCACTTGTTTTCAGATTTTCCAAATTGCATAGAAGACTGAGTAGAGAAAAAAAATAGTTGAGTTGAAAATGTTTCCTAGCACTGGGTAAACCTAAGACATTCATTTTGTTTGTGTATATGTGTTCTTCATACTTATGAGGCATAATTTTGTGGTGATAGTATGGAAGGTTCTGCACATAATGTGATGCTGGGTCTTCTTTAACCTAGTGTCTTGGTCAGTTTTTCTGAGAGCATAGCGTCTGTGCGGTAGCATTATTATATAATAAGAAAAAATACTTATTGCACTTAAAATAAGTAAATTTGCTGGCAACAAAAAGGCTATGGAAAATTAGCTTAAGTCACACGAATTATGTGTACAAATCTGTGATTGCAGGCATTCTTGTTACATTATTTTTTTTAATTTTTTTTTGCAGAGAGCAACCATGGTTGGGATGTGGCTCATACCAGTGTGCATCTCGGTGCACTCTCACTGGTGGCGCTTTGTGTTTATTTGGACCATTTTTACTGTATGCACATGTATAGTTATCAGCTGGGCCCTCCAGAAACCTATATCTGGGACCACGCCTCGTTGGGTCTACAAATGGTTCTACGTGATATATTTGCAGAGGTATGGTGTTTCTTTTTAACAGCGTGGGTCTGCTCTATTTTGTGCATTTTGTCATCAGGCAGAGTCACTTATGGCTGTAAAGCAGTTGCTTCTCTCTTAGTGCCTCGTTAATATGAACATTTTGATGGCTATAGATAGAGCCATAGATACTAAGATTGCGTCTCGTTAATATTGTTATGTGAAGGACGAGTCAATTAAACGAGAAACTATTTACAGATTATATTTACAGCAGCGGTTGCAGCACTGACCGGTTGGATTCACAGCGCAAGCCTAGTTCGTTCTTCCTCCTCTTTTCTCGAGGGATGGCGCCTGCGTGCCTTGTTGAAACGACCAAATACAACACGCGTGTAGCATAATCCCCCGGCGGCAGAAGTGACCTCTCGGAGCATCTAAACGTCATCGCTGGGAGGATGGTACTTCTTCAGTCGTGTAACGTGCACAATATCACTGGACTGGATAGCAGATGGGGCGTCAGGGGCGATTTTGTAGGTGACGGGAGTAACGGCACTGTCACAGCTTGTCACCCGTTCGTCGTCGGCACGAAGTCATCGACGGGGTGTGCAAGCTGGTTGGTCGTTTTGTACTCACGTGAACACAGTGAAAGAGTCAGAGTCGGGAGTAAACAAAAAAAAACAAGATATTTGTCGACTGACAACGATACACAAATTAATGAAATAAAATAATAAAAAAAATGACATGAGAAAGCTAACACACCTGAACTTAATATAGCTCAGTGATGACGACAAAGAAATATGACGAGCAATTAACAGTGGATATAAAAATGAAACAGGGCGCGGATCAAATACACAAGAATACACTTAACAGTAGTTCACTAAAACAAAGTTCAAAAGAAAACTAACGATGTCATACGCGTGGCCGATCTTGTTGAGGTGGATGCGATTGCAGGGCTGGGTTTCCCGGGAGTCTAGATCTGATGACTTCACTCAAGTAGGTTGAGCTAACTTGAGGCGAACTACCGTTAGCTTCGTTGCAGACGTTGCTTTGTCGTCTCGTACGTGAACTAGTTACTCGGAGTTCCGACGTGGCTAGGCGGCCCAAGCGAGACTGGACGGCACTAGCCCCTCGACTGCTTCTCAGCAGATTACAAGCTCAGCTTCTAGACTGATTAGCAGGGCCTAAAACCTGCGCTTAAATAGCCTGTCCTTTAACTAGTTCCTTAGGTCGAGGAATGAGAGGTATGGGTGACAGTTCACCTAATTATTTCATGACGCCTCCCAAAGGTCTTGGCCGTGCCCCTTTTAATCAGAGGCGAGGGAATGGGTGATTCCCCCCCGCTGTCGGAGGTCGCGCCCCCGCACTGCACCACACATACACGCACGCACACATTGGGTCTGTTGATTGGCACAGAAGCAACAGTGGCAACCGGCAACACGGTGCCATATTCTCAGACAATACATACGCTGCTAGCAATTTGTGAACGCAGTACAGAATATTTTGGGGTTTCCGGAAAGCACTTGACCCCTCCCGTCTTATCAACGCATTCAAGGCACGCGTGGTGCAAAGAAGGTACAGGGGTTCGTAAAAAGGACTCTCGGGGCATTCGTCAAGGTTGTGCCAACAACAAAAACTAAATCTCCCCTTTTTTGGCCGCTTGCCCGAGTGACTGGCAATACGCGCCTTGCTGGGCTGTTCTCCCTTTTTCGGCCGCTTGCCCGTGTGACTGGAAATACGCGTCTTGCTGGGCTGTTTCTACGCCCACGATGTTTTGGAGCCCGTTAATCGGCGCATCAATGACTTGAAACTATGCCGCCCTGTGAGACCACAACGTTTTGGTGCCCGTTAATCAGCGCGTCGATGACTTGAAACTATGCTGCACCGTGACAGGCACGAAGCACTCGGTATGGGCCTGTGTAGTGAGACAGCAGTTTTTCTGACATGCTGACCTGATGCAACGGAGACCATAGAAGCACCAAAGAACCAGGCGGTACGTACACATCTCGGTGTTGCCGGTCGTACAAATGCCTTTGGCTCTCTTAGGAGTTTAGAAGGCGGTCACGGGCAATTTCCCTTGCGTGGGCAGCGCGGGCGATGGCGTCAAGTGCATATTCACTGGTCGGTGCCACGTGAACAGGGATGGTTGGGTCGAGGGGCAGTGCTGGTTCTCGGCTGAACAGAAAGATAAATGGGGAATAACCGGCTGTGTCGTGGCGCAAGGAATTATACGCAAACATGACAAACGGTAGAGCATGGTCCCAGTCAGTGTGGTCGGGAGAGATATACTTCGTGAGCATGTCTGTGGGAGTGCGCTTGAGACGCTCCGTGAGGCCATTTGTTTGTGGATGGTATGACGATGATAGCTTGTGCCTCGTAGCAAAGGACTGCAGGATGTCTGCGGTAACTTTTGATAGGTATGTCCGGCCACGGTCTGTGAGAAGTTGTCGTGCAGCTCTGTGTAATAAAATCACGTCGCATAGAAGAAAATCAGCGACATCTGTGGCGCAGCTTGTAGGAAGCGCTCGAGTGATGGTGTAGCATGTGGTGATAAGATTGGAGCAAGAGGATGTGGCAGGTGTGTTTGGGAGCCGGGAAAATGGTGTGGCGACGCGGCGGCTTTTGGCTACCTCGAAGCGACGGCATACCTTGACGATGGCTTCAACAGTAGAAACGTCATTAAGATAAGCAAAATGAAGGCGTTGTCCGCGATTCCTTTCGGTATATGGCCCACCTTGTCAACCTCGGTCGTGCTCGTCGACTTTCTGGCAAAGCGCGAGTACTTCCTGTATGTAGGAGACATACTACTCGGTCGACGACTGGACACGGGTGGCAAGCTCTTTCCGCACAACCTGTTGGCGACCTGACAGGTTGCCAAATAGGTCGTGAAGCCTCTCTTTGAAAACATCCCAGCTTGAGAGCTCGGCCTCATGGATGTGAAACCAGACACGCAGTGTCCCGTCCAGATAAAAGATCACATTGGCAAGAATGATGGCAGGGTCCCAGTGGTGGCTTTGGCTAACACGCTCATACATGCTGAGCCAGTCGTCGACGTCAATGCCATTTTGGGCAGAGAATGTCCTAGGATCATGGAGACTGGGAACCGTAATGTACATTGTGGTTGGCGCCGCTGGTGTAGGTGGCGACGGGGTGTTTCCATCGGAAGCCATGGCTGAGGAGACGATGGTGCGGCCACTTCGGAGCTCTGTGGTGAGGACGGGGAATGTTCCACCTCCACCACAATGTTACGCGCAGGACGAGTCAATTAAATGAGGAACTATTTACAGATTATATTTACAGCGGTGGTTGCAGTGCTTCCCATAATGTGAGCAGATAAGCATGTTGTGCCAGTGAAGTGCATCTGGAACCACAAATTGCATCATACAATCGGAGGACTGTGCGTTGCAGTTGCTCAGTGTCTTTGGCATTGTATTGCTGAGCGCACATTTGCAGGTTTGGTTTCTGGCTGTGACGGTCACATTTTGATGGTGCCAAAATGTGAAGTGCCTGTTTACTTACATGTAGGTGCACATTAAAGAGCCCAAGCTGGTCAAAATTAAGCCGGAACCTTTCACTACGGTGCCTCTCATAGCCCCAGCGTTTCTTTAAGATGTTAAACCTCATGAATCGATCGCTCAAACCATCGGAGAACCAAGCATGTACACAGGGCTTGCCAATCTGCACCTAATGTGGCTGAACATGATCCAGGGAGGTGTTTGTGGCAACGACACTTGCTGTACTACAGTGTGCTGCACTGTGTTTCGTACACATCAGTGGTCATTGCTTGCCTGCTCACGTGTAATATTTTGTAAGGTTAACTCGCGTACAATTTAATGCAAAAATATGGTGACCTTTTTAAGAACAAAGACTTAGAAAACCGTATGAACTATTTTTGCCTGTGAATTCGGGTTTGAGGACTACCACTTTGATGGGTTGAGGGTTTTTTCTTTGCTTCTCTACTTTGTGATGCAAGTGCTGTTGTGAATCTTGTGTTGCTATGTGATTCTCTGCAGTTGTGCACTCTGCGTGATTGGCTATATGGTGGTGATGCTGACTCTGCTAGGAGTCAACGTGGTGTTTCGGGCCAAGCCACAGAGTTGGATGGATGTGGGCCTGCTGCTGCTTTTCTATGGCACATACTATGGTGTGTTGGGTCGTGATGTCTCAGAGGTCGTCACAGACCGAATGGCCTGCACCATTGGGGTATGTATGCACTAGTTTATATTGGAGTCAGTACATTAAAGAGATGTATAAGCAAACACCCAGTTTTTCATACAGAACCACTCCAGAAGCAGCTGAATGGTCCTTATGTGTTGCTAGGGGAATTGCTTGATCTTTGGCTGACTGTGCTTCTCCGTGGGGTCCAGTGGTTGTGGTGGCAGTGGATGCTGAATACAAGATTCTATATAAAGTTCCGAGTCATGGTAGCTGCATCCTTAAGTAAGGTAAACGCGGAAACTTGTGTTTCAAGATTCTCAGATGAGACCCTAAAGAAAGAAATTGTATCAAGCTGGGCTGGTAGGTTATTTCTTTGGAACTCTTTCTATTTATGTTTGGTGAAAAGAGATGGCATAACAGAAAAAATTGACGGTAAGCAATTTTTTTAATCCTTTACCAAAGGTTTTGGGGTGTTCTTGCTTCTTCGGTCCCTTTTTTGCAAGAAATGTAGGCAGTAGTTGTCTTGTAGAGTTTGCACTGTAAACCATTAGGCTTGGCCAGAGGCTGTCTTTAAGTACTATAGTACCAAGGATTTAGCTGGTTTAAAAAGGTCAAGGTGTCTAGGCACCTTTTGCTTTTATGGCATTTTATGGCAACCGAAGCAAACATCATTTACACTATTTCTCATTGTTATTCTGAATTTTGTAGGGCACTGTCGTACAAGAGTAAGACTTGTGTGTGTTATTTTTCCCCTGCAAACATAGGAAGGACTGCATGGTAGCATATATAACAATGAATAAACCTTACTTATTATAATATCTTGGCAACCACAGCACTCTATATGAGCACGTCAGCACAATGTGTAGCTGTGTATCCAATAATCTTTGCCTGCAGAGCATACTGGTGTCTATTGCATGATGAAGGGGTCGAGAGATTATATTTTGCTCTTTCTGCTAAAATTTTAGAAATGTCATATGGCTACACGTCAATGATTGCTTTGTATGCAATCCTTTTTTTCTCTTGCAGTACTACACAACAACTGGAGTTCCCGTGAGGCAACTTGAGTCCAATGTTTGTGCTGTGTGTGGCAACAAAATACACGTCCTGGACAATTCAGATGCAATTGTTGAGGAATCATATAAGCTGCCCTGTGGGCATATGTATCCTTTTGCAGCTGTGCTTGTATGCAGGATTGAAGTATACATCTGCATTTTTTTTAGAAGAACTGTTTCAGTTCCTTATTGCAATTACTACTTGATTTTTTTATCTCTCGGTCAAGCTTGCAGGCTTTTGCGGATGCAACAATTACGTTAGTCTTTGCTGGGACATGGCATAATGTGATATCAGCTGAGTAGCCCACTAACTTTTCAGACTACTGTTTATTAGTCTTGCATATGAGAAAAGGGTAGTTATTGGGTGCACTTCTTTCTTTATGAATAGGTCTACACTGAGCAGAATGGCTTATCTAATAACAAGTTACTCACAGGGTTTTGCTTTCTGTTAGGCGCTTGCCGTGATGGAAGAGCTGTGCCAATTGCACCTAATTGCGCCATCCTGCTCCAGAACAGCATTTTAGGGGAAAATTGTGCCAAGCCTGCACCAAACGAAGCATAAGAATGAAAACCTGTTCTGTTGATGCTGCCTTATTGGTAAAACTGAAACCATCATTATTATTGTGAAAGTCAACAGAGTGGCCATAGTAACGGATATAGCCAATGTTTTCAGTCCTTTATTTGTTGTTTTTGCACTTTTCTTGCACTTTTCGCAAATGCTGCAATATATGGCTGCTGTGCGGTCTTGTTTCTTCCATTTGTGCTGCAGTTCGTTGGTACTTGTACCAGTGTGACACTGAGCTTACTCAAGGAGGATGTTGCATGAAGAAGCCTCTGATTAGGTCTGATTGTAAATTGTTAAGTTCAGTTGTTGATGGTGCCACTTTAGAAATACTATCTTGTTATAGGCTTAGACTGCTGGTGTACAATGTGGTTGTTAGTCTGGGCCAAGGGTTTGCAAGCTTGTTGGTCCCAGGGAACCCTACTAAAATGCCAAGGAACCCCCACTAGAGAGGCTAGGCTTAGCGTGCAACAGGTTTGGGGCCAACAGTGGTGTTCGGCAGGCTACTTTGATGGCGATGTGCAACATACAAGGTCCAAACTGGGCGCAATCGTTATGAGCAATGACAAGACGGCTTCACAACGAAGACATATGTCAAGAAAGAATGACATATTTGAGTGCTTATCGCACAGGGACACTTAATTATAACGCTTCATCTCAAGAGGTCTTAGAATTAGTGCCGACTACTTTGCATACAGTAAAACCTTGGTGATTCGGATTTCACGGTACCGAAAAAAAAAAAAATGTCCCATTTAACCGAGTGTCAAATTATTGAGGGTGTCAATAAAACAATAAACAAATATTTACTAAATCAACATGCCTTTATTTACTAAATGAATCAGCAAATCATCTTTATATTTTGCACAAAAGCAGTGCGGAAGCTGCGATTCTCGTCATCTCGTGACTGATTACAGTAGAACCTTGTTCTTACGTTTTCAAAAAATATGCGAAAAATAAATGTACGATCCAGAAAAACGTACGATCCGAATCCACTAAAAATTGAAGCTGACAAGCCCATATTGAGGTGCAAAGGCAGAAACATTTATTTCTTGCAAAACATAGTTACAGTCGAATCTGGTTAATTCGAACTGACGCTGTGGTCCCTTTAAAATTATGTGTATTCGAATGGATGAAAACGCTCGGAAATTCGAACGTGACAGCATTTGCGACAGTTAATTCGAACATAACCGCGCACCGACAGTGCTCTCAGCAGCACGCCAAATCACGTGGAGGCGCCTCCGACTGGCAATGCTCCGACACCGCCATAAAGCAAAAGCTTAGGAGAGACCCCTCAACGCCGCGCGGGAATAAAAAAGGAAGAAAAAAATACCGCGGTGAAAACTTCCTCTCTCAAATAGTAAGGTTGCCGTTTCAGCGTCGCGCCGGAACACGCGTGTACGCGTCGACGTCTCAGCCAATGCAGTGGCTGCGGCGCAGAGGAAAGCAAAGCGGAAGCTCAGTCCGGCCAACGAAACTGCCCTCGCCGGCCAACACTCGCTTCAACGGCAGAAAACGAAACTTAGGGGAGCGGGTTAAGCTGGCGCCGGGCTGGCGGGCGTGCACGGAGAGCCGAAGGTGAGGGAGCTACGAGGGAGTTGAGAGGGACGGCGAGGGGAGCCACTGAAACGACGGGGATGCAGAGGCCAAATGCGCTTCCCTGCCGCCCTCCTCCCTCACCTTCGACGCTGTCTCCGCGCGTGCTTCGCCGTGCCGGCGCGGCCCGCTCCCTGAAGTTTCATTCACTGCCGTTATCGGGATGCGAGAGAGAGAGAGATTGTGGTTGTGAAGAGGAAGGCGCGCTATCGGGATGCGAGCGTTGGCCGCGCGGGCAGTTCCGTGGCTCTTGCTCGCTATGTGCTTGTGCACCCCGATATTTCACGACTCGCATCGTTCGTACGTAGCGCTATGGTGCACAAATACGTCAAAAGAAAGTCCTTTTAATTCGAACAAATTTTCGGGCCCCTTCGAGTTCGTATTATCGAGATTCGACTGTATTTTATGCTGGTGCGTCACACCCTTGGACGGGAACAATTCCTTTTGTGCACATTGCAGAGCCTTGTCCGCATTTTCGTTGTCTTTCGTGCGAAAGAAGGCATGTAAGGCTTCCAGGCCAGCAAGGGCTTCGGCGAAGGTAGCCGGTGGGCGCAAGCCTTCGTTCTTGCCGCCGTCTTCAGGCGCCTCGTCCGCCACCACCTCCGCTACGATCTCGGCGAGTCGTAGCGCCGCGCACGCGGCGTCTGCCCGTTTTCGCCACTTAGTAGTTTGTATTGAAGCGAGGGGCGAGGTAGCGCAAAGGTCAATTCGCTCGCCACTGCTGCCGCGCTCAGCACTTCGGGCAAACGAGCAATGCAGATGTCGCGGAGGGGGGGGGGATTGAGCACTGCAGAGAAGCCGCGCGGCGGCTGTCTGCCACTTAGCGCTTCACAAGCACATGAGAGCGGCCTTTTTTCACACCAGAATGATAATTTTTCGCTGCAGAACGTATCATACGACCGCAGTTTGTCGCAATGCTGAACGTTGCTGCCGAATAATCCTATTTTCTGGGAATGTATTAACCGGAACGTATTAACACATTCCTCTATGGGGTTATGTTTATTTTTCGCGATTGCGAACGTAGGAGCCGGAAAATCTTATTAAGTGAGAATGCATCAGCGAAGTTCTACTGTATATAGCACTCGCAGCGAGGCCGCGGCGTGATTCTTCATCTGAGAGACGCGTTTCACTAGAAAACGCACACATACTGATTATTTTGCCGCCCGTGTGTCGGTTGTCAACCAATCGTCTGTCCATTGCGATGTAGCCGGTGCGCCTCATCTTCGACAGCTTTGCACTGAATCAAACCGAAACTGCTGTTCGCCGCAACCGTTGTGGGCGAAACTGCGGCTGCTATCGACGCGATCATGGACGGCGACCTTGCGGTTCTAAAGGCAGGCGGCCGACGCACGCACCAAGTCAAAATGAAACTACCGTTTGCTGCAACAACTGCAGACGAAACTGCGGTCGCTATTGATGTGATCATGGATGGCGACTATGCAGTTGTTGCCATACAGTTGTCGGCCAATGCACGCACAGATTCAAAACGAAACTACTGTTTGTTGCAACTGCTGAGAACGAAACTGTGGTGGCTATCGACGTGATCATGGATGGCGACTACGCACTTATGAAGGCACGCGGCCAGCCGCCAACACGGTGTTAAGAGCGGCGACAAACGCAAGAATAAAGGCTTTAAGGACACAATTAGGCACTAAGCATTCCAGCGTTGCTGTTAGACACGTTTCACGTACGATTTCCGCTGACGACAATTGGCGATGCGGACGGATGCAGACTCCGCCGCTTCGTTTCGGTTGGACGCTAGCGCCGTTTTTGCACTTTTGCATTGCGCATTTATCTTTGTAATCCTCCGACGTATACATCAGCACGCATGGTGATAAGTTACAGCCTCCGAGATTGAAGGGCAAAAGCTTAGGTGCGCTGCCCCCCTTTGGAGGCTGGGTGGCTATACAAGCTGCTGGCGGATTTATTGCACAGTTCGCGCATTTCTGTTTTTGACACTCCGCAATGGGTAATGGGAGGTTCTTTGGATCGAGTGCACCCCGCGTTTGCCGTCTTAGCCACATGGCAAGCGCGAAACCAGGGATAACTTATTAGTGGCTCGCGGAACCCCGAGGAGGGGCCTGCAGAACCCCTGCGTTCCGCGGAACCCACTTTTAGAACCCATGGTCTAGACATTGCTTGCAAAGCTGCACAATCGAATAAGCAGATTCAGTTTTTTTAACGAAGTTGTGAAATGTATATGTCACTAAATGACATTGTTTTAGAGATATTTTGCAGGAAGATCTACTTAAATGCATTTAATAGGAGCTTAGTTATTGGCATTAAAAGACTGCCCTTCATCCTTTCCACGATGCTGCCACTCCTTCCATGGCTTGCACTGCAGAGACTACGATGGAGCAATGCAGTACCCGCAATGCTCTGCCCGCTGCATATCGCCATGGTTCACATTTTAATTTTCGTTTTGCATGTTCACATGGATGGCACTACTCCCGGTTTTGGAGCATACTAGTCGCTAAGCTCAGAAGCTGTTCCTCAACTTATGGTTGAGTTGCTGTAAAGTTTATGTGGTCTCATGGTGAGCGCTATTACTTGCTCCGGCTGGAGTGTTCTAACGTGTTCAAAGAAACTACGTAGACTTTTGGTGATCAAGGTCTCAAAAGTAATGCAGTAGAACCTCGTTGATACATTCCTGTTTGTTACGTTTTCCTGACGCTTGTGCTCTGGTCCTGCTAGTGTATATTAGCATGTGTTACGTTTCTTTTCCTGGTTGTTACTTCCAAAAGCTGCTACGGACCACAACATACATAGCATTGTTCATTGGTGGTGTCCACGTTGACCGTAGCTTGTCACCGCTGCAAACTGTCACTTTGTGGGACCTGCCATGGGACACAGAAAAATAGCCATCAGCCTTTGTTCAGGTTCTTGCCGGTGGACAATCTTAAAACAGCTCTTAAAACGATCTTAAAAAAAGCCAAGAGGGGGCGGATGATGGCAAAGGGATCATTCAACTCCAGATTTGCAGATGCTGTCTTGTGAACTTTGATATCTTGTGCAGTTACTTTGACATACAAGCTGTAAGTGTTTGAAAAGAGGCTGTTGTTATTGATTTGGCCCCAGCTCCAGACTGAAATTACAAGCTTCATTTAGTGTGATTCACAGCTACAACCATGTTAACGGATCAATCTAACCACTAGGCCGCAATAACAAGCTTTACTGAGTTTGTTTACGATAGTTTGTTGGCTTCCTATTAAACTTCAAATAAAGCATAATGCGGGAGTAGCTTTTTGTCTCGTCAGTTGGGCTGCCACAAGCGTTATCGGACATTACTTTTTGCCGGCTCATACCACATACACTCACTCGTGTAAGGGCAGCACCCATGTAAGCGCTGCACCCCCAACTTGGCAGCCCAAAATTTTGGGGAAAAAGTTTACAACAGAGAAGCAATCGCGTTCGATGCTCTGATGCTGTGTGTGTGCACTGGCGAAATTTCGCACGCTGTTTACTTCACCGTTACTACCCCGTTGGTGCTACTAGATGGCTAGAGCCAGAGTGTGCACAAGGTCCGGGATGGGCACTAGTCCGTGGTTTCGCCGGCACCAGTTTGACAGTAAGGTTCGGTCCCTTGCAAGGGCCGCACCTTGTAAAAATTGTTTAAAAAAGTGCGGCCATTACGCAAGTCTATACGGTACATTCTTTTTATGTTATCCTCTAAAATATGTATCAGCGGGGTCTTACTGTAGGTGTGGTAGCAAGCTGCGAGTGTTTATGATAGAGGTAGTGTGTGTGTGCAGAGAGTGTGGTACAGGAGGCAGTGGTCATTCTGCATTATTGATGCGAAAGCGTGAAATGGCTCATTGAGCAAAAAAGCCGACATCCGGCATTTGCAGTAGCTTAAATTCTCATTGGCTGCGACACCATGTCATGAGCACGCCTTGACGGAGCAGAGCGGGCGAAACGGAACGCCACTGCATCAGGTGTTGCATGAGGGGAGAGGGCATTGCCGCGACGCTACGTCACCCTTGCTCTTGCTCTCGGAAGCCTGTGTTATCGCCACGTTCCTTGTCTGCGCAAGCTCTCACCTGCATTCTAACTATGCCTCGGTAAGGCCAAATCAAAACGCGCCGAGGGTTTCCCCCAAGAAGTTCATAACACTAAGGCCCGCTCAGTGGCGTTCGATTGGATATTAATGCTTTCACATTCACAACTCATAAGTGCTTAGGTGTCCTCGGACTTAAAAAAAAATAAAACGCTCTTTTCATCACTTGCTCAATCTGCGTGGTTAACAGGCTTATATATATAGCATGTTTGTGGGCTGCTTGGTGCATCATTGTGCTATGCAGAGTGTGTCCCGCATTGTCCAGTGGGTCGGTGTAAACTTACACTGGAGCAACTTGTTGCGTACAACCTGAGACACGCTGCAGTGCGTCTCTACTGCTTTGGGCTGCTGGTCTGGATGAACTTTTTCTGATCAATGACATGATTGAGTCACGCTTCATCACGCCAATGAGAACCCTGATTGAGCTCTCTCTGATGAGAAGTATTTTTGTGTGGAAAATTCATTTTAATATTTCTGTCCAAGCCGACATGTCATGGCTTGTTCTTTGTCAGAGCTACGTTGCAATGCCATAAATAGTTTCACATGCAGTTTATATGCAGAAAATTCTTTTTATCACACATTTCTTATATAATTAAGCAAATAATGTTGCTTTCTAGGTGCTCAAGGACTGCAAGGTGTATTTTCACTTAGATATCACAGTTATGTCACTTGACAGTCTGTTTTGGTGCTTTGTTTTAGAGTGATTTTGACTGTTGCATTTTCTCTTTATTGAAACATTGCATAATCAATTATTAAAGGAGACATTGACAGTAGAGTTATCAGTGCGAGGTATAATGTGCTGAAACTTGCTTATTTGCCTTGACTTTGGATGCACTTGAATATGACAGATTTCATGAATTCTGCATCAGGGGGTGGTGCATTGTTGGAAAGAAGCAGACCTGCCCCTACTGCAAGGAGAAAGTGGACCTAAAGCGCATCTTTTGCAACCCGTATCCTTTTTACATTTTTTGTTGGGCATTGGGTATGTGCGATAAGCACATACTTGATAACTGTTTCTTGGTGTGTTTGCAATTATCTCACTCATTCTCAACTGTGAAGACGGTATTTCACAAAGGACAAAAAAGGCAAATGCATCTGTGTGCATTTGCTCAGCTTATCTGAGCCTCTCCGTAGGATCACGGTGAGAAGACAGAGCCATAATTCTCAAGATCCCTACTTCATACGGATAGATAGTGATGTTCATTGTTCATTTCCCGGTTAATATTTTCTCCAACCAATGCTGCCTGAAGTGTAGTCTTTGGGCATGTGATATTGCAGTCACTGTTGTTGTCACTGCATCGCACATTTTTGCAAGATTGCCACTTTTATCCCTGCATGAGCTTCCTCCACCTTGAAGACTATGGAGCACTTTAGTTAACTGTATAGTTGCCAACTGTCAATTTCAACCGAAAGATGACCGCTAAGAAGTTTTCATAATCGAAATTCCAAGATATAGGAATTCGAGAGAAATTTAGTGACTTTATTCCACCAGCGGCAAAAAAATGTGTTCTGTATTCTTGGATGTTCACTTTTGCAATACCTTCACTTTTGCGAGATTTTGTGCGAGTAGTGCCAGACGCATCACCATCTATCAGCGATGACATTCTTGGCACAGTGCCAAGTATACATTGTCTTTTCACAGTACCAGGAAGGCTGTCGATCATTGACGCATCCGGCTAGTCTTTGGAATATTGTGAAAATGAAAGCATCTTGAAAAGTGATCGTCTGAGAATACACGCTTGTCAACATGTTGCTGCATGCTGATACACTTTCCTGCGACCTGGACAATCTGTATCTTGATCGTGCTGTTGCTGCAGATAGACTGAAATAAAGTCAACACATGCACCGAAACATAACAAAAGGCGACTGTGCTGTGATAGCTGAATATTTGTGGGTTTCTGCGCAACAGTCATTGTCCGGCGCTTCCTTCACTTAATCGCCACCCTTGTCAGCACAGATATCGAGGGTGGAGTTCGTGCCACTAGAAACTGCTTGTGCTGAAAACCATGCCAGTATGCAAATAAAAAAACACTGGGCGCACAACATTTTTTGCACGGCAAACTGCAATTTGAACCTTTGCAACTTAGTGGCTTGGCTTGTCTTGTGGTTTGGGCATCGTTGATGACTATTGGATCGACTAGGCTTCACTAGATTTGGTTTCGAGGAGGTGCTATTGATGTTGCTGATGACCGTGCTGGTAACGCATCAAAATCAAAGTATCGCTATTTCTGCTAGACTTGGCAGCCAAATTAGAATGCTGTCGTGCAGGTGGATTGAATTACTGAACGCCTTTATAGCCCTTCTTCTTTATAAACCAAGTTTATGGGGCCAGTGGCAGTGATGCGAAGCTGTCCAAATAATTGAGCATGTCCAAATTATCAGTCGCGGACCTTAACCAATTATGACTGCTTTACTAATGCAACTGAATATAATTTTAACTGGCACCAGATGAACCTCATGCAGCCATGCTGCTTCAACAGATTTTTCCTGTGTACTTTTTAATAGAGTTAGTTGCTCTGTGTATTTGGCAATTGTTGAACATAAAAAAAAATTTCACTGTGTTTCTGAAATCAGCAGAATAGCAAGGCTTACGGTATTTAATAAGATTTGCATTTGGAATATTGAATATACATATAAATTTAATATTTCATAGGTGCATTTAAGTTGATTAGGGCTAAATTCGCTGACGTACGCATACCTTACAGAGTTCTTAAAATGTTCGGAATACTTAAAATGTTTTGCTAGGCCAGCATATTAAGTGCTTCTAATCTGATCAGTTAGTCTCGGGTAACCTTTGTGCTTTGCTGTTCTGTGAGTTCCTTAACAGTCATTTTCTTACTCCACAATGCAGCTGGGAGAAGCCACACATTCTGTATGGAAACTTCTTGGACTTTATTCGTTACCTTGTGGTGTGGCAGCCTGTGATCATCATGGGTGTGCAATTTCTGAATCAAATGCTTGGACTAGAATGATTATGCATTCACATTACTAACATGCGCACAGAACATTCATCTCACATTGCATTTTTTCCTCATTCTCTCTCTCTCTCTGCTCTTTTGTATAGAAGACAGCTGTATATTTGTTGAACTGACCAAACAGTACATTAAAGTATGATTTTTTGTTTATTTTGACTCTGGCTGCTTTCTTTTCGAAATACCTGTGGGAGCCTTTATGGTGCCGAGCATAAGAATATTTGTACAGATTTGTACAAAGCAATTTGTGTTAATAATGTTTAGTGCCCAATTATTCAGCTTTTCTTCCTAGCCGGCGTATTCCGCTGGCATTTAGAAAAACTTTTTTACCTCTTGCTGTTGCCATTAACCCCCCGTATTATCGGAGATGGGTTGCGAGAAATGTTTTCATTTGAAGCAAGCAGTTTATCTTGTATTCTTGCTTAAAAGCACCGCATCCCATTTTCCTATGTGTGCGGCCACCCTGCATTATCGACACGGTACACAGATGCATAGAGATCTTTTCGTTTGCAATTTGAATTGATTATGTTTCAACAGGAAGCTCGTGTACCTGGTGTCATAACGAAGTCAGTTTTTCAGTGCCCCACAGTTTGTGCCATCGCACTTTATGGCTGCGCTGCCGTCTACGAACGGCAGCGCACAGGCAAAATGTTATGCACTGCGATTGTGAGCCGCCTGAGCAGCTTCTCGCTTGGAGAGAAGCTGCTCAGGTTGTTTAAATGCCAGTCGCTCTTGGGTCTGAAGTTAAAACTAACAATCATATAATGATTAGTCAAGTAGATATCTGTATTCCTTGTCGGTGAGAACGAGAACGAGTGAAGGGAAGCTGACGCGTAACGGGCCTATGTGCATCATCGTAAAGGTTTCAAAAAAATTGATAATAATATGAGGTTAATATGAAGAACAGTGCAGGCGACGACACGACGTTGTCCGAGTTTGCCATTTTTAACGCAGAACAGCAGCCCATCTTTGTACTCTTTGGAAAGTCTTTTCAAGCATGCTAGTCCACTACTATGAGTGGGTTTGCCGCACGTATCAGACTTCATGGCTTCAAGTAAATATCAGTTCTGTAGAAATACGCAATGGGTAGAAAGCTTTATCAAAAGGAAAACTTGTCATCCATCTTGAAAAGTTGTCATCCACAATGCCACAAAGGTGACCCAGAATAAGACAATAACAGGTCATCAGTGAGCAACAATATTCAAAAGCATATAACCAGAGTTGTACTAGTCGAGCAGAGTTGAGCCTCAAGTGAGCCCTGTGTGTTCTGCTAGGCTGGAGATGTTGAGGCTGTAAATGTCCGCATAGAGACGTAGCTTGGATTTCTGTGCACCGACGCGACAGCTCACTGCATGTAAGATCCTGTGGCGGGACTACTCGAGTGCGCTTGCTTTCAAGTGCAGCTACAGTCGTGTTTATTTTGAGAACTGCGTCAAACAAATGACTTCAGGACCAATGAACCATATTTCTGTCAAAATGGGCACATCGTCATTGTAGCATTGTGTAAAGAAACATGTTGCTAGTGAAATTACAGGGTTTGTTGTTGCCGTTCGTCATGTGGGTTGAGGCATGACTAGTGGCCAACGTAAGTTGCAGAAACTGTACGGAGTTTTAAAACTCAATAAAGAATTTTAATTTTTCCATATCTGTTAAAAGTGCTGTCTACATAGGCATCGTTGCCACTGCTTGCCATCACCTGAAGTAAAATGGACACGGGTCCTATAGTACTGATAAGTTGTAATCCAATTCCATTAGTATGTCTTAGCATAGCGGAAGCCTATTTCCATTTTCATAGCAGTTTTGCACATTCTAAGTCATACGATTCCCACTTGCCGGTGAATGCACAGCATAAGTTATCATATGAACACATGCTGTACAGCTTACCAGAGGAGGTATCGCATTAACTGCTGTGAGAAACTGCACGATACATGTTTTTGTCCAGTCATTTGCGAAGGCCGAGTGGCACTTAGGCCCTGATGTGCCACTTCAGATTCTTTCCCAGGTGTTCCAGATTTTTCTTTATTTATACATACCTACCCATACACACATACATACACATTTCCTCTAAACTCTCCCATCCCCTATCTACCATTACCACCTGACTGGCTTCCCGCACTTCACACACATGAACTTTCTTACACTTTGACACTCCTAATGAAAGTTGCTGAAGGACTTGTGTGCCGTAAACACATGTTAAAGGGCCCTATTCAAAGAAATTTACTGCACAAATGGGACAAGGGCACAGAAAACAATCGCAGGATGGTCGTCCGTTCTGTCATTGTGTTCTATGCGCTCTTCTAGATTGCTTTGCTTTCTTTGAATTTGACCCACTAACCAGCCCGAACCAAGATTCTGCTCAAGTAAAAGGGTCTATTTCAAGAAAAAATTGACTCGCCATCCCGGCCCTGCGAAATTGGATGTCCAGCGATGCTGATGAAAAACACCACAGCTGCTGAGGGGGTATGCAATGCTTTATTACTTCGGAGCAGTTGTTTTCAGTTGATGTGTCGGGGACCCCTTGTGGACCGGTGGAAGTGCAATTACATTGTCAATGTTACAAAACTAGACTAGTAAGCCATTATACTGAAGCATTGTGCTCATGTTAACTTGGGAAAATTTGGCTCATGTTGACTTGAAAAATTGTGTAAAATTTGGCTCATGTTGACTTGAAAAATTGTGTAATTGCCACTAGGTGTCCTCACCAATGTGTGCCGTATTATACTGCATTAAATGCCCGTAAACTCGGAGGCACATGACCCCTGTGCCAGTCGTCACTCATCGCACTCGCTGTCTAGCAATAAGCTCAGAATTGAGAGTGGCGTTGCCAAAAAAAAAAAGAAAAAAAAAAAAAAAAAAAAAACCCACACTCGCGGGGTCCGCAAACCCGTGCTCCTCGCTACTGAGAGGCTGGCTTTCCCGCAAAGTTTGGACGTTACGCAGCTAAGTGAGCTTTACAGGCGAAATTTCGCCAGCAGCACCAAATTATCGCAAAATTCAGCACAATATCGCCCCAATATTCTTAGATTAGATAGACACAAATGCTAAGAACCGTGTTTACTCCCGCATAGCCAGCAATATATTCGATTTGATTCGAATATTCGTATCCAACCGAATATTCGAACATCTTCGAGTATCTATTTTTCGAATCGAATTCGAATATTAAAAATGTAATATTCAAACAATTCAAATATTTGCACACCCCTATTTTGCGGGCGTGGGTTTCGCGGACCTCCTGGGATCTGCGGACCACAATTTGAGAACCACTGCTTTAGAGTGATGGTAGTGACAATCGCTTTGTAATAGCTGTGGTACGCCGTGGTGGGTTCCGCGATCACTTTTGCTTTATTCGTGGCCCAGACCAAATCCAAACATGATCTGCACCGCGTGTTTGGTTGATTGGGGTCGTTGCAGTATGCGAGTCCAGAGTTGTCCCTGTCAAACGACAGGATACAGTCCTTCTTGTCGAGTTTCTCAATGTCAACATTAAAGTCGCCTTAAAGTCGCAATGATGTCGCCAACATTAAATCCCTTTGAGCAAGAACACTCGGGTCCTCCCTGGCTTGGTGCTTGAGCTGAGCCTCTTGGGAACGAAGTTCATCAATTTTGGTAGCACGCCACCTATGGTCGTGCTGCCGTTTCTTTTACATTTGCCGCTCCTCGTATTCACGTTGCTCCTCGGGAGTCCTAACTATGCGTTGCCTACCCATAGCGGCGCTGAAACAATATTTGAAGTCAGTTGCTAGGCTGGTTTCTTTACACATGAAAGGCTAGTGACGTCGCTCCCCACGTCGCAAGCTGCCGTTGCAACGGTAGCTTGTGCAACAGTAATCTTTACCGGGAAACGTATGCGGGCAGCGCTACGTGCTTCGCATTGTTAGCAGGAGCGCCGTATCATCAATCATGTGATTCGCATGTTTGTTTTGTGCTTGTTGTTTATTGAAGCGAATGCTGTGCTGTATGTTGTATGCGTGATACCAAAGAATGTATGCACTTCTCGCTTCAGTCGCTGAAGGCTTTTTTTTTCTTTTTTTTTTTCGTGAGGACGACGCCGCGCGAAGTCCTGACCAAAGGCTAACAGCTTCGCTCTAAGACTCACTGGCTGTAAAACTGCTACATGACTAGACTGCCGAATACATGAAATGACAGACTCCAAGCAAACATCACGGGTTGTCATACAGGCTTCCACCGTGAAACCCAAAGCAAAACTAGCATTACCCATTTTGCTTCCGCATTGCTTCGAAAGCTTTTCTCGTTTCACTTCTGATAATTTGCGATACTTTGTTTAGCAAATGGAGAGGAGTGACAAGACCTTAACAGTTGGTTGTTGCGAAATATTTAGCTCGTTGTAACTAAAGCAAAAAAAAAAAAAAAAAAAAAAATCTAGGGACTTTAGTTGTAACTATTCGAAAAAAATTGCTGGCTCTCCGGTAATCGAGAGAAGATCTAAGCATGAAATGGCTACCATATGGCGTCTTTTGCTGCCTGTAAAGTCCCTAGATTTTCTGCTCTTTAAGAAAGCAAAAAAAAAAAAAAATATCTAGGGCCTTTAGCTGCCTGTGATACCGCCGCCTTCAACCGCGTTTCTTCTTGCAACAGTACAACGCACTCAGCGTCTGTCGCCACTTTTTCTTCTTGTTGCATCGAAGTGGTCCGTTGCAAATGTGCGGGCTTAGGTCCCCTGTGTCTGCCTTTGGAACGTCGCTTTTGGAAATGACAAAGATTCAGCGTACTAGAAGTTACAGCTTGAGTGATATTTGAAGAAACATCAGGAAGAACTCGGAACTAATATTTTTTGTAACTTGTTTGGAGAATAACTAGCGTATGTAATGCGGTCTTGGACAAAGGATCGGGGGCCAGCACCTGCATTTTATTCAGTTTTGACTGGTCGCCAGATGATCTCGTTTTAAATGCGAAGCATTTCTTGGCGAACATTTGCTACTTTGACAGTATCTATCTAGCCGTATACGACTTTACTTTGTGCTCTCATGGTCGTTTCGATAACATGGTATGTACCAAAATTGGCATTCTATAACAAGCGCATATTCCGAACATAAATTATATGTCATGACATGAATATCATGACATGCGTGTCATGTAGGTCATGAAACAGCCGCTTACGTCATGGTGCTCTCATGGTCGTTTCGTTAACTTGGTAGGTACCAAAATCGGCATAGTATGGCAGGAGTGTCTGACGAACATAAGTGATAGGTAATGACATAAATGTCATGACATGCGTGTCATGTAGGTCATGACAATGACTCCGCGAAAAATATTAACACTCAAAAACCACTGAAATGGGTTCGGACGTGGGTACTAAGTGAAGGAAACACTACAGGATGCTGGTAGAAGTCATAGTCATGAGCATGACTCACCATAAATGACAATGACTCAGCGAAAAAAGATTAACACTTAAAAACCACTGGAATGGGTTCGGACGTGGGCACTAAGTGAAGGAAACACTAAAGGATGTTGGTAGAAGTCAAAGTCATGACCATGACTCAGCAAAAATGACAATGACTCAGCAAAAGAAGATTAATACTCAAAAAACCACTGAAATGGGTTTGGATGTGGTACTAAGTGAAGGAAAAGGCTAAAGGTGGATGGTCGAAGTCATTGTCATTAAGGCTTTCGCCTTAAGGTCTCAGGTGTAGCTAAAGGGACTCATGAGGACTCATGACGTGAATGTCATGACATGCGTGTCATGCAGGTTATGAAAGAGCAGCCTACGTCTTGGTGCTCTCATGGTCGTTTCGTTAACATGGTAGGCTCCCCGCACACTGCTTCGCATAACATCGATTCTCACAGGGCGTGGGATCTGCCGGCTTTTTTTCTCGCAAATTGCCGGCATGTTCTTGTTTTGAGTGCCCAGATAATGGTTCTGGGTTTTGGCTCAAGGTCACTTAGCCGACAACGGGAGCTAAAAGCATTTCATGCTTAATACCAAACATTTCATTTTCGAATATGAATGTGAGTAAGTGTGTGCTAGCTTCGATTATTCGCCCACCCCTATGAAAACCAACCGTCTCTGGTGTAAGCAATGTAGTAGTCATGTTTTGTTATCAGCATCGTTTGTATCGCGCAAGGCATTGTTTACTTTATCTATTGCATATTTTAGCCGATAACTGTGATCTCAAGCGTTTGTAGTGTCTAGCAGCATATTTTCTAGAATGCTTACAAAACGTGACATGCAAAACTATCACCCTATTGTCTTTTTTCATTTTATTGCGATAGCAATTTTATGGACACTCAGGCGAAATTCCGCCGTCGTCGCCGTCGCCGTGGGGTTCCGTATAAAGTCCACGGGCGATAAAATCGTCGCCGCGCGCCATGGGCTGAATGTGTGAGTGAAAGCATGCGACGGTGAGCCGGCAATCGCGGCTAGCGCACACAAGGGCGGGAAGCGGGGAAGAAGCGCAGTCATCCAGTCGCTCACAACGCTCCGGAGGGAGCGTAGGGAGGTGGAGGGGCCGCGTCTTAATGCGGCCGCGCGCTCCCGCCGCGCCGGAAGTCTCCGGGGGTACGGGAGGGAGGGCGTGTTCTGCGCCGCGAGCGCCCGCCCGCGCGGCTGTATCTTGAAAGACATCTGCGGCGGGGCAGAGTACGCCCTCTCTTTGTTTTCGCGGCTAAGATCGCGTTGATGCGAGCGCCGCCAGGAAGCTCAATTCACTCGCTGCTGCTGCTGCGCTGACTCACTCCAGCGTTTTGACAGCCAGTTTCCGCGGTCATCGAGTGAGATGTGTTCATGTTTGCTTGTGCGCACGTGACACCATGGTTGTTAATTTGGTTAGTACGCCTATATTTACAAGTTTATACGGCTGATAAAACTATTATCCTTACTTTGCATCATCATTATCACCTTCAGCCTGTATTTATGTCCACTGCAGGACGAAAGCCTCTCCCTGTGATCTCCAATTACCCCTGTCATGCGCTAGCAACTTGCGCCTGCAAATTTCCTAACTTTATCACCCCACCTAGTTTTCTGCCATCCTCGACTGCGCTTTCCTTCTCTTGGTATCCATTCTGTGACTCTAATGGTCCACCGGTTATCCATCCTACGCATTACATGGCCTGCCCAGCTCCATTTCTTCCGCTTAATGTCAGCTAGAATATCGGCTATCCCCGTTTGTTCTCTGATACACACCGCTCTCTTCCTGTCTCTTAACGTTAGGCCTAGCATTTTTTGCTCCATTTGCTATCGCAATCGATGCTTCGCCTTTCGGGCGAAACTGCGGCTTTTTTTAATAGAAATAAATGCCGAATAATAGGCAAATATGGGAGCGTTAGGCTGCTAAATTATTTTACATTCACTATACAAAATCTGCGTTAAGAAAAAGCCGGCAGATCCCACTCCCTGTGGGAATCGATGTTATGCGAAGCAGTGTGCCTACCATGTTAACGAAACGACCATGAGAGCACCAAGACGTAGGCGGCTCTTTTATAACCTACATGACACGCATCTCATGACATTCATGTAACGAGTCCTCAGGAGTCTCTTTAGCTACACCTAAGAGACCTTAAGGCGAAAGCCTTAGTCATGCTCATGACTATGACTTCGACCATCAACATTTATCCTTTTCCTTCACTTAGTACCACATCCGAACCCATTCCATTGGTTTTCGAGTGTTAATCTTTTTTCGGTGAGTTATTCCAATTTTTGCTGAGTCATGCCCATGATTATGACTTCTACCATAATCCTTTAGTGCTACCTTCACTTAGTGCCCACGTCCGAACTCATTCCAGTGGTTTTTAAGAGTTAATCTTTTCTTCGCTTAGTCATTGTCATTTTCTCTGAGTCATGGTCATGACTATTACTTCTACCATCATCCTTTAGTGTTTCCTTCACTTAGTATCCACGCCAGAACCCATTTCAGTGGCTTTTGAGTGTTAATCTTTTTTCGCTGAGTCATTGTCATTTATTCTGAGTCATGCTCATGACTATGACTTCTACCAGCATCCTGTAGCGTTTACTTCACTTAGTACCCTCGTCCGAACCCACTTCAGTGGTTTTTGAGTGTTAATATTTTTCGCGGAGTCATTGTCATGACCTACATGACACGCATGTCACGACATTTATGTGATGACCTATCCCTTATGTTCATCAGAGGTAATTATAGCGCTAGAAGACGCGGACAAGAACGAGAGAACAGGACGAGAGATAACTTTCAACTCAGTGTTTATTTCGAAAAGGAACCGTATTTGTCGGCCCGCATACAGAAAAGGCCCAATCATCGCACATGAAAACCGGCCGCATCCAGGAACGCAAATTCATTTATAGTCAGCGCAACTGAAGGGGAGCTGATGCAGCTATCACCGGCCCTCGCTATCAGAGTGGCTTCAACAACCTCTCGCGTAACTTCATCTACATTTCTACACAAAACCGAACACTTCCAGAACAAGGTTTTGCACCCACAATCACCGCAATGCATAGAAACATAACCATCTCTGTATCGGTTCAATTTTTGTTTGTGTTCTCTTAACCTATCATTCAGGAACCTCCCAGACTGCCCAATGTAAACTTTCCCGCATGATAACGGAAGGCGATACACAACATTCTTTACGCACGATACAATTAAGAGGGGGCTGATGACTCTTTTCACAACCTGCGCGTTTCTTGGCAAACGGATCTGTGGCACTGCATAAGCTAAGTAATTTCTGTGGAGCGGAAAATAATACATCTCATTTAACCTATCGTCCAAGCTTCTTTAGAGCGTGTGATACGTTATGCAAATACGGCACAACAACCTTCTTCATGTTGTCACTATACCGCTCATGTGCGTGCCATTCTGTTTCTTTAACCTCTTTAACGCACTTTCTGCTACTGATACAAGTACATGGTCAGAGTATCCTGCGTCCGATAAACATTCTTCTTGTAAGTCAAAGCTTCTAGACATCTTATGGGGGCATGATTTGCGGAACGCGTGTGAAAACACAGATTAACGATAGCTCGTTTCACCAGCTTAGAATGTGATGAATGATGCGGAAGCAACATCTTATTGTCACGAGGATGATATTACCAACAAATATGATTATCGCACAGAAAGATTCTTAAGTCTAAAAACTGGATGGAATTATTGACCGGTAATTCATCTGTTATCTCCAAACCGTCAAGACAACGAGAAAAAAAAAAAAATGTCAACTACATCATTTAATAGGAATTTAGGATTTACAATTCCTAAATGGAATTGGCGATATTTTATTTTCGCGTTGTTGTGCAACGCCGTTAATTATCTCCAGATTACACAGGTCCTCTAAAGATAAATTATCAATATATAATGTTGATAAAACTAATGTTATCTGTGCAAATAGTTGCTTGCATAGGTGGTTTATGTGCTTTGGCGGGCAGCTCTTGCGAATAAGCAGAGCCAGCAAATAAAATGTTTTTTAAAATTTATTTCACTATTTATGGTACATATGTCTAATTAAAAATTTGAGCGGTCGATTTGAAGACAACTTCATTTTGTTCGATTCTTCAAGAACGCTTCCGCACCGAGATATTCATATAATTAAATCGTCCGCGTTTCAATATATGTCCGTAATAACATCGCTCATCTCACCAGTCGTTAGCGGGGTCGAAGAAAGTCGCCAAGAAGTGACTGATAAATGCTATAGGACCCGCGAAATCATGCGGGTATTTCAGCGGAAAGAGATGTCGGGCGAGATGTGAATTACGCCTATGGAAGTAACTCAATTTGTGTTACGCCTTCAGTGCTGTCGTCGCTTGCCTACACCTCTCTTGAGTTGGGTTGATCGATAGGCAGCGAGCGCCTTTTTCCATTTCTAGTGCAACAGAACCATCGTTTAAGCGAATGGATGGGCCACTTATCATGGCCGTTGCATGCAGCCACCCGTACGCGCTAGGCGTGTCGCTGATACCAAAATCTCGCGCTTAGATGAGTAGTGCCTAATAAAAGCGCCCAGTCCGTGCGAACTGTGTGGTGGCAGTATGCGTGCTACATAACATAAACACCCGCTGGCAACCCAAGCGTCCTTTATGTACGCACGCTTGAGATCGATTCGTCGAGCGCGGTGAGGCGTTCGCGCTTGCGCTAAACAGCGTGATGTTTAGAGCACTCTGCTTCTAACGAGCGCACAGCACGCGACTGTCGCATAGCGCCAATTCGCGCTTTCAGCATTCGTGTCAGCGGTGGAAAAATTGCGACCGAAAGGAGCGCACTGCGAATCTATAGGCTTACATCGACCTCGTGCGGTGCATGGGTATTATCGAGCGCGGTTGGCACCGGCAAAATGATCGAGAATGCAGTGTTGGATGGGCCAGAAAAATTGTTCCTCGCTCACACCATCGTAGTGCTATATTTCTGACCTGCCGGTCTTCCACCACTATTTGCAACTAATCGAGCGACAATTTCTTGGACCGCGACCCTATTCGAGCATCCAGCTATACCGCGCGGGGTTAGGAAGCTTAAAAACGCCGCGTTTTTGTGATTTGGAAATATGAATAGTAGCAGTTTCCCGGAAAGCTCGTGTAACTATCAAAGTTTATTCCGCAGCTCCTATTCCATCGATTCGCAGGAGGCGACGGCGCGCACCAGGCGCATAGGTCTTAAAGTTTCAGCGTAGTATCACTGTTCATTCCTACGGCTATAGTTCAGGGCGTTTAAGGGAATCGCGTAGAGCTGGCTGTTTCGTACAAAAATTATAATTGCATCCTGTGGAGAAGCAATGCGGCCATAGAGGAAAACTGCATACTTTCTACTATCTTCCGATAGGAGTACAATTTGTGGTATTCCGAAGTTTGAAATTTTGACTGCCACCAGATTATCGCGATCGCCTGACCAGCTCGGATGACCCAGCTGACTTACCAGCTCAGCGACACAAGCACACGTGTAAAGCTAAACGAACCGCATTTCGATGGGGGCGAAATGCGAAAACACCCGTGTACTTAGATTTAGGTGCACGTTAAAGAACCCCAGGTGGTCCAAATTTCCGGAGTCCCCCACTATGGCGTGCCTCATAATCAGAACTGGTTTTGGCACGTAAAACCCCATAATTTAATTTTAAAGCTAAACGAAAAGAAAGAACGGTAATGGTACGCACACATGGTATGACCTATTTGGAGACGGGAGCTGAAACGCGTGGAAGGACACACCGCCGACGGGTCGTGATAAAATGCAACATAGAGCCTACCGCTCGTCAACAAAGAAAAAAAAAAGAAGAAAAAGAAATTGCCGAGGTGACTGACTTCTTGATTCGCGCTTTGTGTCTTGTGCGGTTACATGACCACATTTGTCTGCCAATCTCTAAGGGTACAACATGTTAATGCACAGGATCGTGATAGCGAAATATTTCCCTAGAAGTTGGTATTGATGCGCGGTGTATACCTATTGACTGATAAGTAGTCAATGGCTTTCTTAACGTTTGAGCAAAGATACGGAGACGTTCCAACTCATTGAATCTCCTCAAACCACATTGCTTGCTTTGCCGCACAACGGGTATATTAGCAGTGAAGCCAGCTTGCAGTCAAATCAAAATTTCCACGGTATGAGAACGCTGTGCTTGTTCTTAATAAACCAGTTCAAGGGACTCCTGAAGTCTACTTCCCGTTATGTTTTCCTCCGAAAATGCCATATATGGAAAAAATTAAGGTCAGGCATCGAGTTTACAACTCCGTGACTCCGCTATAAAAGCAGGTATCGTAATACGGTGAACTGCGTCTACATCACTTGAAACGTCCAAAAGGGACAAAGTTCTGTAGTACGCGAACTATCTGGGAGTGGAACTTCTGTGAAACTCACGTCAACAATGTAAAAGGTTCACAGAAACCGCAAATTAATGCATCAGGCCAGAACACACCAGCTCAGCCCGATATCTCTCCGTCTTGTCTATAATAAGTTCTCCCGTGCCTTTGTCAGCTTTAGACTTTCGAAAATGTACAGTTTACAAGTTATTGATATCTGTTGCTGTGTAGATGCGCAGCTACGCAGCTGTAATTTTGGCCTTCAGCGTTTTCTTTTCTTCTTCTTCTTCTATTTTTTTTATTCAGCTTCGATAATTTTTGTGAATGTTTCTGTACTGAAATAAGAAACCCACTTGTAATGTATATATACCTATTTTGCTCTTAAATGCAGCAAATTTTAACCGAACCAGGGAAGAAAAAAAAAAAAAACAGGAGAGTATTCTACCCTTTTGTGGGAATCAGTTCGAGCAATGCTATATATATATATATATATATATATATATATATATATATATATATATATATCAGACAGACATCAAAGTAAATAGCACATACTACACACCGAACCGAACTCGTCCTGCATCCAATCTTTCTCAAAGAACTTGTTTGCAGATGTAAACGACTCGGCCCCGTTCCGACGATGTCTCATCGCTGCGTAAGAACGCCGCTAGGCTTCGTGTTTACGAGCCAGCGTGCGCTCGCGTTCTAAGCTACGCTTCGCTGCGTGTCGAAGACGTTCCTGCTCTGCGAGCCTCTGTCTTTTCCACTATCAGTACATTCTTCAGCCGAAGCTTGTATTTGTTGGAGTTCTCGTCCGCGCTTGATGTATAATGAATGCCCTCGGTTGCCCCTGGCCCCCTCGGTTTTCGGTTATCTCCGGGACCGGCCCATCGTGCAAGACAGCAGCCAGGAGCCGCAAAGTGGCAGAAAGAGGCAAACAGAGTTTACCTTTAAAGAAAAATGAAGGCGGAGGGGAAGGGGGGGGGGGGGATTACGGTGCCTTTTCTTTTTCTTTTACGTTTCTCCGACTTACCAAAATGTGTGTATGGGAAGTCTTGACTTCACAACGTAGCATATCAATTGGAGGCATGGGAGATATTTATGCTGAACTAGCATCAAGTAAAGTAAAAGGGGTCTTGTTAATTTTGCTCGGTATATTTAAATTTCATCCCAGATTTTCGTTATGCGATACGCGCTGTTTGATACGCCTCCTTCCTCACTTTACGGCAATTTTAGCTCACGCATACGCAACTGCTCACAGACCGTTTTAGCTCCGCGTTTTGTTACATAATTACCAGATATTTTTACTGTCTATAGACGGCTTGAACACAGGCGACGTTTGCGCGAACGTTTCGATACGATCTGAAGTACTTATTCAACAAATGTGTTATCGGGGGCTGAGTGAACTACAGTCCTAATGAGTTTGTTATACAACGCGAAGCTGCTAAATGAAGTTGTGCAACAGTTTTCTTGTGGTGGTGAATGCTGGCGTGCGACGACGGGGTCGATATCAAATGTAAGTGCAACGCAACGTCTGTCAGAGCTGTGAATTTGCTTTGAAACATAATTAGAAATTATTATAAAATTAAAGATGACTTCAGTGTACCTCATTCGAACAGACAACTTGTTTGCGCGGGTTTCTGACCGAGTAATGTTTAATTATTGTTTCTCACGTCGGGGTTTCCCGGCTTCCCGTCGGAGGTCAACAATGAGTTTTTACGGCTGCCACGGTGAAAGCCGACGGTATCGCGTATGGCATCGTGTTATAACGCATCCGGCGTGGGAATCGTCACAAAGGACAGCCAGCCACGGCCGCGCTGCGGCGTTGCTGATGCGTTCAAGCTATTTCGAACGAGGCCGTGAACCAGGAAACAGACCCCTATGGTACTTACAAAGTGTGTGAGAACTCGCTTATATAGTTTCGCCGTATCTGATGTATCAGGTTTCAGATTGGCATACATCTGGCAAGCATTTTTCACCAGTTCAAGCGCGTACACAGCTTATTGCCGGGCTGGTTCTTCACATGGATTGAGCATGTACCTCGCGAAAGTGGTTACGCACATGCACTCTTTATGCGCTCCTTGTGAAGAAAAGACGGGTTCTGGTTGGCTGCGGCTAGGCGATGGTAGAAATTGCTCGCCTCGCATGTTGGAAAAGGTGTTGACGCGTGGTGCATTCTGTTGCCGCGAGCTCCGGTCGAAGGCTAAACGCGGCCCCGTCGCGTATAGTTCTGTGCGCGTGCCACATACCCTCTCCCAGCTACCCTCCGATAAGCACACACAAACGCTCGCTGCTATGCACGAACAACATGCAGCAAAACAGCGCGCAGCGAACGTAGAGGGGAGTTTGCTGAGCGAGCAGTGTGGCGGCAGCCGTGAGCATTCAATTTTGAGGCCGCGTGCTCGTCGGCGATGGCACGACACGCGTCCGCCTAGAAAAGCACCGGCGAGCGGAGCGGCTCCCATGAATAATTGAACGAGGCGCGCGAAGAGATCAGGCGTCCGTGGCGTGCGCGTGTGTGTAACTACCGCTGCGTGCCGCAGGTCCGGGGAGCTGCATGCTCGCAAACCCTTCTTACGACCCGCCCGCCCTCTATCGCCCCTAGCTACTACTGCATCGCTGTCACTCATCTCCCTTCGCGCCTGCATTTTAGCGGTTGCTTACCGCGAAACGCTTCTGCGCAATGGTTGCGAGCGAGCCTCGTTGACGCGGTCGTGTTAGTTGTAAATGGCAGCTGTTTTCATAACGCCGCGAGACGCAGCATACACGAGCTTAAAAACGCGTCACTAGAAAGTCTTGTGTGGTGTGCACCGTGCGCACATATGTTCGCAGAATTTGCAGGGGGTCCTTTATAATTATGGCAACCAAAAAAAGGAGGAGTGTCCATTTAACTAAGTTGCGAAACCTAGGCTTTGCCATGTAAGCAAGATAAGTTGTAGAATATTTCTTCGCTTAGCCTTTTATTCTATGTAAAGTTTCATTTCAAAATTCGAAGCATCGTATCCTTAGTTTTGCTTTTCTTTTTACGGACAAGCGTAGATGCCCCGTCTGTCAAATCGGCGAGATTATGTTTGTCTCCGCGAGAGAGGTGAGTGCCGGAGAAAGAAGGCGCCTGGAGGTGGAAAGGAGAATCGCCGCGTTCGCGCCCTCTCCGTTTATGCTTTGACGCCGTGGTGCTCGCTGTGAATGTTCGCGGCGTGAACACGCTTGCGCGTATCCCACGTTCACGAAATGAAACGTCACTGTAACTTTTAGTTTACTGATGTTTGGGCAATTGGTGCGTTAAGAAAGGGCGCGCGTATCGATCTTCTGTAAATATTGAAGTAGAGGGTTCGAATGAGTCGCTTCAAATTTCAGCACCAAGTTATGAAAGAATAAGCGAATCAATCCTTCACGCATGAACAATTATATCTTTGAGAACGCGTAGCGTGTATGTAAAGTTTATTTAGTTTGGCCGTTTGACCACGACGAGACCCGGAAAATTGGCTAGAATTATTCAATGTTTGAATTGAAAGAACTTTGTAACATGGATTGTTAACTTTCTGGATATAGATTTACTGATCCCAAATGAACAGAGGTCCGCTTTTGACATTTATTTAATCTAGAAACGGTTGCAATTGGCGAATCGCGGAACAAAGGCAGGAGACTATGGCCAAACTTATGTTCTTTGTTTGCGCGAAATAATCTTTGACAATGAAAGCGTTTATTTCTAAGACCGTTTGTAAGGTACTGTCGCGCGTGGCAAAGCGGTTGCGCCTTGTAGCTCAAACTGAGCGCGATAGTACGTCTAAATTTCCAGTTATGCATAGAAAAGCTTACCAGCATTGGAGGTGCTTTTATTTTATTTTTCCTCGTTATCAACGTTTAAAATTACGTGTACGCTAAAATCATTTTTTGGGTGGCTTAAAGTAGATTGCCTCGAATGCTTAGGCGTGGACACGAAACCTTAAGGCATGGAGAGGAAAAAAAAATTGGCAGAGAGCATCGCGCATCATGATTAAAGTCAAAACATATCTACGGCAGCGCAGCCGCAGAAATGCCCATCAATTAAAAAATACCGGGAACTCAGCGTTCTCAGACAATACGCTGTCTATAAGAGGTCACGTTTTGGGCCGATACTGCGAGGAGAATGGCCTCACGGCTGTCTACGGGACGTAATACTGTCTCCCTTGTTTATTTCCTGCCTCCATGCCTTAAGGAGCCTCATGTAGGCAACATTATTATTATTATTATTATTATTATTATTATTATTATTATTATTATTATTATTATTATTATTATTATTATTATTATTATTATTATTATTATTTAGAAGGGTCAAACGGTTCGCCAAGGGCACCGTTTGGCGCTTCCGAAGGACCTTAATAAAGTTTTACCATACCATACCATAGAAGCGCCAGTAGTGGCCACTCATGAGGTCTGCAATCGACGAACACGATCGGCTGGGCACGTGCTGCTTCACTGGCCAGCCGAAATTCTATGGTCATTAACGTCATCCGACCCTTGGCCAATCACTCATAGTGGGTATGAGCCAGGAGTTGAAAGGAAAACACATGGAAAAACAAAACAAAAGCAACGCCGCCGCTGGATATAGAGAGAATAAACATATTTATTACGTAGACGAAGCTTTGGATAGACGTCCTCATTCCAGAATGCCTTGAGCTCGGGCCGCGTCCTGGGCCCTCGCAATCAGCCGTTGCTGATCCTCGAGGTCGGAGCTGGCCAAGGCTCTCTCCTAAAGCTCGTTGGTGTGGTAAGGGTTCGGAGGATTGAGTGGTGCCTCTCTGCAACCCCCTACTATGTGCCCGAGGGACCCGGGCTCTGTGCTGAAGCGGCATTGCGGAGAGAATTGTGTAGGGGCTACGAGGTGATTACTGGTTGGGTGGGGGAATGTAATAACTTGTAGAGCTCGGAGGAATCGCTCCTACTCTCTAAGTAGGGACTTGTGTGAGGGTGCGTATGTTCGACGGGTTAACTTGTAATGTTGTGTGATGTCTTGGTACTAGACTATAGAGGGGTGCATGCGCTCGGGTTCGGATTCCTTGGCGTCGGCTCGATGGGTCAAATCTCGAGCCAAGTGGTTGGCGACCTCGCGACCTCGTTGCCAGGAATGTCGGGATGAGCTGGCGGCCAGGTGATCATGACGGCCAGGTGATCATGTATGCGCTGTGCTTTCGCCGCTCAGTTTCTGTTCAAGTGATAGACCGCACGAACCTTCGCTCGCTGCTGCTGGCGCGCTTGCTCACGCCAGCATTTTGACAGCGCTTGTGGGCGGTCATCGAGTGTTATCTATTCATGTTTGCTTGTGCACGCTGACACAATGCTTGTTAATTCAGTTAGTAAGCGAATGGGTCCAAGTTTATGCAGTCGACAAAACTACTATCCTTACTCCGTATAGCTCTCTACTAGTAAATTTACTGTCGCAATTGATGCTTCGCCTTTCCGGCGAAACTGCGACCTTTTTTTTGTGGGTTCTATCAGAATGGCTGTTTACTAAGTCGCTTTGTGTTTTACTCGCTTTAACTTGTTCATCAACATTATTGATTTCTAATTTTATTCCCTTAAAACGTACATATGTAAACTTTCACCGATTCTATTGGCCAATCCCCCTGATTGGGTAGGTGACCAATAATTTTAAGGTCATCATCATCATCATAAACAACAAATGTATATACGCGGCCCGTATGTCGATCACCTACAGCTGGTGGCGTCAACTGGTGGCGCCATTTCCTTCTTTGGATCACTCTCACCAAAAGCACTGCAGAGGCAGCCGCGCGTGCCTTTGTACTCGAGCACAAATCCGGAGAGGGGGTTGCTCTCTCCCCCCTATGAAAAGATCTCATGCGAGAAAGACAGAAGAAATAAACATTTCTTTTTTGCTCTTGGTCAGGAGTATACGTATTGGTTGAGTCGTTCACATCAAGAGCATTTCCTATGTGCCGTACCAGAAAGCTCTATACCATGATCGTCGTCAGCTTTCAGACCTGTCCTTCCCAAGGTGACTGTAAATATAGTACATACTTTATTGTAATGTTGTGCATTGCACACAGCCATCTGTCCTTAATTCCACTTGTATCACTGCTGTCTATGTAGCTGCACATGTTTACGGAATGCATTGAGATTTTCTTGCATGCTTTTTCGCACTCCTCGCATCGTTTGCCACTGCCGAAATACACCGTGCTGAGGATTTCAGCTCGTTTACATCGCTTGATACTATGCGCATGCTTCATAAATCGCGTAGTGAGCTAAGAACGTATGTAGCGGACAATCTTCACTGAAAAGCAACAGTAGACCGAGGCTGGTTAGTTATTCATGAGAGTTAATGGTGTGGATAGGGTACAGAATGTATTGTCTGAATTAGGCACTACACAAGCAGTAATAAAGAAAAATATAAGGCACTATATAAGCCGATACAGGACTAGAGGAGGTCAGTGTGCACCTGCGCAGTAAATAAGGGTTAGAAGAAACGGGCACAAAAGTGCGGGATGGATGCTAAAAAAGCTTCACTTTAATATTCCCATTCATCGCGCTTGCGGACCACGCATCCTCGAACTTAAATAATTATTTTTTTTGATAGAAGAAGCTCTAAAGCAGCTTCCAGTTTCCCTAGTGTAGAAGAGGCTTCCGGTATTAATATGCTCTTTTCCGGAAGATACAGTTTCCAATTAGGCGTGCGCTCTCAAAAGGGCGTGCCTCATTTCTCCCGAGTTCTTTTCCCCCCCTGGTTATCGCTTCCAGCACTTTTGTTGACCTGTATACTGGCCGTGTCCAGCAACCTTCTTGTCCTCTTGCTGTGTGCTCATTTTCTGGATATATCAGACTTTTCAAATAAGCTCGCTCAGCTTTGTGCCTTAACGACGTGCAACCTTCTCGATACTTGTCGTCTTCCCCACACTGTCTGAACCGTCACATTATCGGCTCCCGCGTATAGGCGAGCGCCGGATTTCCTTCAGGCGATCTTTGTTCGGAGCTTTGTGGCGGCGCGGCTGGCTTCTGCAGTAAGAGCCGCAGCCAATCGCAGCCACTGCACTCCAAACGTGGCCGCACGCGACCGAGGGGAAATTGGACGGGAAGGATCGACGGACGCAGAAATAAATTAGAAGACGCTCGCGCTTGCCCCGCGAGCGCGTTCTATTAAGCGGAGGACTCGTCCGCATTAAAAGCTCACGCTAAGCCCGGCGAGGAACGTGCTTGGCGTGAGCTTCTTTCTTCAGCCGTTTCGATTCGCTTCTTCTCTACGCGCTTTAGAAACGGAGACCGAACTTGGGCCACCACCGTCGGTTTCTTAAAGTAAAAGGATTGATAAGAAAGGCCATTCTTTTGTCCTGACGTTGCCATCGAAACGTTCCCTTCTTGCCTTTCTTCTTTTTCTATAAAAGGCCGAGGAACTCTTTCCGCTCCCGTATTGAAATCGATCAGGCAGACCTGCTTCGTTCGAGGCACGCACAAGCGTTGGGCATCACGTAGACAGAACAGACGCGCTTGTCCAGTCTCGCGATGTCCGAGTGGCCGGACGGCCGTGTATTCACGGCACTGTTGCTTGTCGGGTTTGAGAAGTGGCTTCTGGCGATGCCTTTACGTACTAGAAATTCTAGTACGGTCGCAGCTCGAGATGCATATGTCTGTTCGGTCCGCCTGCACACGATCGCATTGATTCTGTGAGCCGCTAAAAAGAGGGGATAAAATGGACAGAGGCAATCGCATTTCCATTTTCCTGTGGCGACACCAGAAAGCTTGTCTCGCACATCGGATGGCGAACGCAAGTAGCTTTTTCGACCGACCCTGATCGTCTGTACGCGTCTCTGTATCGCACCGTCCCTCAGTGAACCTACAACGTCGAGGGCGTCACTCATCGGTTCAGGCTTCGTGTAGCTTAGACCGTTAGCTTTTGTTTAAGATCAGGCAAATCAGTTCACCTCTGTGGAACGAGTGCGAACAACCCGGTGATTTGAGAACGTGCTGCGTCATTGTTGCCACCATACCACCGCACGGTCAGAAGCGAAGACTTAACTTAATATAAAATGACAAATATGGGCTAGTGATTTGCTAAGGCCCCGGTACAGAAACGCAATCGGAGCCACGAAGTCCCTGCTGATATACTTACGCCACTCAGGTCTTGTAAACATTGTTTAACCGTCTGTTAGTCATCGGGGCTTGATTTGTAAATTAGTTCGTCTGTTTTTTTGTTTTTTGTTTTTTGTGCTTTTACCTTCTCCTCTATTCTTCTCCTTTTTATGTCATCTCTAACACCTCATCTGAAGTAGCAAGCCCTGCATATAGCAGAGCTGATACCTTCAGTTTCCAATAAACTCGTTCTCCCTATCTCAGGTTTACTGATCAAAAGATATATACGCTGATTAAGACAATAGTTGACTGCTGCTTCCTTTTCACTATCTCTCTCTCTCTCTCTCTCTCTGTATTTTTAAGGTTGCTGCAGTAATAACGGGCTCACCGCTAGCACGATGTCCGAGCACTAATTTTGTGAAAGCACGTGTGCGTGATAATGCGTGAGAGCCGCCTATTGGACTTTAGGATGCAAGTGCGCCCTGTGTCGCCCCTCTCTGTGAGCTTTCAGGATCACTGGAGCACACCGTACATCAACAAAGGCATACAGACACGATAGTAGATGGTACGACGCGCGGAGGACATCATTTTCAAGTAGGACTACGGTGTCAGATCTGCATAAAATAATAAACACAACAACATTGTAAGCTATTACAAATAGCAAAGCGATTTCACATTTCTTATCCAAGTCGGCGTTGATTTCCTTATTCCTGCAGTGGGATCGGGATGAACTGCCATTTTATTGGCGATGTGTCTATGCTGTACACAGTTTGGGTGCGTTTGAAGAATTGCCGGGGGCGCATGCTGAGGTGACCAAAAGGTGAGCCCTCTGGCGCTACAAGCGCATGTGGCCATCCCTGGAGAGCTACGCAGAATTTGAGCGGAACTTGCTAGTACAGAGCTTTTGCGCAGCGCATGCGTCTACCGGGGTACAGGATGACGTATAGGCACGAACAGCGGAACTATAGTGGCCACATTTTTGCGGTATAGCATTATGTTTCAACTCAATCTCGCAGAAATGTTAATAACTGGTAATTATCTACATAGTCTGCTGCGCTTATGCGCTGACGTTGTTGGCAGCATATATCATCACAAAAATAATTTTGTGTCGTTTCGTTATTAAAATCTGAAGCATGCATGTTTCTGACACATAATGGTTGAACACAGCATCATAGATGCGACCATAAGTGCTGCTGTATCCATGTATAGCCGGCCAAATCATTAGCTAGCTTATGTAAATGTGTTTTTTTCTGCTGTCCGGTTCGTTACGATGGAACGAACTTGCGAAACGGTCGAGGTTAAGTAATGCTCATAAAGCTCGTGAAGATAACATAGTCATTTGTAAATTTGTTCCTAATTTAAGGTGCTGCGCAGTGCTTTCCTGCTGAGTGATCGAATGCCCGTACGCGGCAACAGGTCGAAAACTCTTCGTCATCGAGCGCATTAGTTTTGATAAATCTGAGCTTTTTTTTTGTGCAGCTCAGTTGGCTCACACGAATTGTAAGTTGCACACGTAATTATAATAATAAATAATTCCCCACTGTACTTGCAGGATCCCACAGTTTTTCACTTAAAACACTAAACATGCGGCATGTTGTCGAGAAAACGTACGCGGCAGCCGCGGTGAGGCCAAGGACACAGTTTAGCACAGCAGTACTCGATAAGAAGTTAAAGATACGTTTGCAAGTGCGAGATGCCGCGGCGACAATACGGTGTTTAAGTATAACTGAACAGTACTGCGGAAGCTGTAACTGGCACCTGTTGATCAGGGCGGAATTCACAAAGCATGTTGACCAACGCGGGCAGCGCACGCGCGCCGGCTGCTAGCGATCCATTCTTATGCGTGCGAGCAGCTCTGGTGAACGAGACCACTGATAAGCTGTCAGGTCTAGCCTCCACAGCACTGCATATATATATATTGAATGAGGCCTCATTGAAGCAGCTCACTGAATCCGCGAGAACGTGCACGGTCCCGTCCAAGTTCTATCGTGGCGTTCTCGCCGGCTTTGACAACCTGCAGGTTGTCCCGAGGCACCCCCAACGGATGGCTCTAAAGACAGGTAGCGCTGATATCCGGAGAAACGGGCCGCTTTCGAAGTTTGCTTTTGCTGTCGCTTCAGCACTCGCTCGGCGTTGCTGGCAAATCCCATAAAAACAGCGAACGTTTTCTTTTTTTTTTGTTTATGGTTATTTTGTCCTGTCAACGGCCACGTATATATAGCCCTCACAATATTCCGACCACAGTCACCTTCCAGCGAGTCTGCCCGTCCTAGCTGATGCTCGCCAAGGCTTCGACAACGGAAGCCGGATCCGGACGCATCCAGTCGTTGCGATAAGAACGTGCCATCGGCGGGTTTATGAACCACTTGGCCTTTTGCTTCGTTGCTTCTATTTTCACTTTTACGTTGCCATTATTGCGTTCTTTCCCATCTTATGTTTCTTTTCATTGGGACCGGCCCGTATAAGCAGTTCTGTGGTGCTTATTTCACCACACGGGGTCGACACTCCATTTGTTATGTGTTTGGCGAATCAGTGTTCCAGGTCGCCCGCTGGTGTGCCCAGCACAGTCGTAGACGACGGTGGCTAATGGTTTTCTGGCGGCGCAAGGGGAGACGGTCGGATGAGCTGCCTCGTAATTTCTTCTAGTGTCTAACGCCTGCTTGCTGGGTTAGATGTCCCCGATGGTTTCGCTAAACGAGTCCCCTTGCGGTGTTCGCCCACACCGAGGTTGTGAAAGTTCGTTGTGCTGCAGTTTTGCGTTCATACACATTCACCAACTCCCTCGCTTGGCACAAACTAGAATATGTTGGTGTGTTGGTCCCTGCGGGAAAGAAAAAGAAAGAGTTGAGAAGAAGAGCACGCGTAAATTATTTGGGCAGCTGCTGCGTAACTCCTAAAGCTGCTTATAGCCTTGTTTTACGCAGAAAAGGACCTTAATTCACGCTTATTTTGAGGAAGGGGAGCGAAATGTTCATCACGTTGTATTTCGAAACACTGGCCTGAAACGTCTATGCAGCTTTGTTTCGTATGTAATTGTTCATAATAGATTAATTTAGATGATCATCCCCCGATGGTTTCTGCCGAATTATCGCTTTGTTTCTTTCTTAAATAATTAATCGTAGACGAACGGGTAGGGTGTCTACTCTTTTCCCGATGCAATGCGGACACACAACATAGACACAGAAATACTAAGCCCGTGTAAGAAACACATTAAAAAAACAGGGGAGGGGGTCATTGATGAAGCAAACCAGCAACGAATCAATTCATATGTGTCCGCATCAGGTAATACAAGTTCCATAACACTTCGCAATAAGTACGCCGCAGCCGTGGCCTGGTGGTTGAATGTTCGAGTCGGCAGTGGCAGGACGTGAGTTCAACATCACGCCGCCACCGGTTACCCACCTGTTACCAAAATGGGCACAGGCGTCTCCCGGACGGACACTTGGCCTTCTCTAGGAGTGAACTGTCCAAGTAAACCTGGAGCATATAGACTTATTATAAGTCGAGTTCGCAACAAAATCTACCAATCAAATCAATGAATAAGGTTGCTGTACACAAAGAAATCCCCTAGGGTTGTCAAATCACAGCGGTAAACGATAAAATGCACCGCTGTGATGGCTTTGTTCACAGAAAGATCACGTCTGCCCAAGTGGTTCGAATTCCCACGTAAATCGACTATCTGTTGACCACACGGCTGACAATTCGTAAGAAAGTTCTCTACAAAAGCGTTCATGGTGTCACAAGATGGGCAGTTAGAGGCTGTACTCCTTTCTTGCGCCGTGCAAGGACCAAGGTGTGTAAGCCACACGCGATCGTAAATTGTCTTGAAGGGTTTCCAATGTACGGTCATTTTCATGGTTACTGAAAACTGCAGATAGGGCCTAATCTGTAGGCAGCAATGACATATTAGCCTGTTCGTCGATTTACACTTCTTCGGACAACTACCTCTGAGCAGCTTAGAACGCTTTAGGCGTCAAATGGAACACATTCCAGATGAGTTATTGTGTTCTAGGAGTGATCAATAGCCAGCAGAGGGTCGGTTACCTCGTTACCAGTTTTACTAATCATACTGATTCATCGAAATTAAACTCGATGGCTGCACATAGAATAGAAGCGATGGTAAATGTTTTTGCAACCGCAAGTAGGAATCAACATAAAAAGAATACTGAGTCAATGTCTCTAGTGATGCCAAAATAAATCACCCCATTGCAACTTGTCATTCGTTTAGCTCACAAATTTAAGCTATGCGTAAATTTATTTTTGCTATGAGCTGCGGGAAACGACCTGAAACGTTCGCAATTTAGGTTGTTTTCGTTTCTCACACCAGCCGAATATTCTTTGCATAAGGTTTTCCTTTAATAGAAACAAGTTGATCATGCATATTTATGTGGAAAACACGAGCGAACACATCGTAAAAAAGCAAGATTTAAGTTAATGTCTAAAAAAGAAATAAAAAAAAAACCCTGCAGGTTAAGGCAGCAGACTTACTGCAAAGTTCTCGAACGAACCTGCGAACACTTATTTCCTACAGGTGTGTAGAAGCCGTATGGTGTATAATAGCGCTCAAGTTATAAGACACGTAGGCAAGTTTCACGTGCAGTTCGGAGTTGTTTATTGCATTTCTGTACCGCGGTCACAGTACTCCTTCAGCGCCAAGCTTTTATTTTTCTAAATTTTTTAACAGTAATACTAGGAGGGTGAACGAAACCGTATTCTCTTCTTGAGCCAACACAGAATAGTTTTCAGACTTTAATTCGTGTGGGTTCGGCTTCATCTTAGCGCCGAAGTACTTCGCGGTGCCGCACCGCAAGAACTCGTATTATTAAAACTTGCGCCCGCTGAGAACGCCGTGTATGGTGGGCTCTCCCATCGAGTTTCTTTGTCCGAACTAAACTCGGGCAGAGAGACCCGGCGAAAGGAATTCGAACAATGGGGCAAGGGCCCGATCGTTTTCTGAAAGGGTCGCTGAAGGGCTTTTCATTTCAAAGCAACCTTTATGCTAGTTTATGGTGTGCACGGGGCCGTATCGCTGGGGCATCGACCACCTATGGGAGAGAACAGTGCCACGAAATTACCGCCAGCAAGCGATTTCCTATACCTGTTCTCTGTCTAAGGGAGTAAAGCTTAGATTTGGGTTTGCTTACTTTTTCAATGGTATGTGAGTGTGGGAACGTGAGTGTTGCTGTAGATTTGCCAGTGCCTCTGTACTTCTGCTCTGCGAAGATAGTCAGTGGCGTACCAGACGTCGTGTACATCGTGTACACAGCACAACCAGAGTAGTTTCAAAGTTCACGTCGCGTTGTAAGGCCAAGGCCTTACAACGCGACGAAAACAAGCGATGTGATGTAGTTTGATGTACTCTCTGATGAGCAAACAGGGGTGGGATAACATAGCGACTTCAAGTTTCGCACATAAAAAAAAAAAAAAAAAGGAAGGATCCAACGCACATGTTGGAAGTTATGTGAAGCGAAGCTTCAACCAAGCGTTGTGTTATAAATCACATTGTCACGTGGTCGTGACGTGGAAGCGCGCAGAATACAAACTCTTTTTTGGGCGATACTGTGCCCCAGCAAAGAAAATAACTGACTTCACAACAAGAGCGGCGAGCACAAGTGTCGGTCGTCGACAAAAAGCTGATAAGTGGCGAAACGCGTCCGCTTTTATAGATGAGTCGTCGAAGGTTCCAGAGTAATCCCTGGTGCCCCCGTGTCTTCCAAAAAGTACTACACAATTCGCATTGCTCATACAATCAGATTACAGAAGCGTCGGCGACAACAGACAGCGGATAGAAGCATCGATAACGTTCGAGAAACTTCCGTTACACGCAGGCGCGTCCTGCGCCGAGCGGTAACGTTTAAGATTTTTTAGCCTGTGGAAAGCGGTCACCGGTGAAAGATGAACAAGTGCACGTGTCAATATACAACTAACAGCGATGCGTGAAATCACGTTTACTTTCCTACTATGGGACGTGTAATCTCATGCTATGCTTATGTTTGTCCACCACAAAGGTCACGTCTTTATAATCTCATGGATTTTTTTTTCTTGACGCACTACACCGCTCACAATCTATGCCGAGATGAAAACAGAAAATCGGGCAGATGCTTAAAGTGAGACATATGTGCTGTGATGCCACGAAGGCGAAGGCGATATATGTATGGCGCTTGTCAAAGAGGAATGACAGGTGCATGCTCATAAAAGTACGATATATATATATATATATATATATTAGTTCTAGTTGTAAAACGTAAATATCCCAGAAAGTGGATGGGAAAACGGCTGCGCGGTAGCTCAATGGTGAGAGCATCGCACACGTAATGCGAAGACGTGGGTTCGTTCCCCACCTGCGGACAGTTGTTTTTTCATCCGTTTTCATTTCCCTTAATTTATCATTTCTTTAATTCAATTAGTAAGCACAAGTAATTTCCCCTATGTTGTCCCTTGGTGTCATTGTTGGTTGGCTTCTTATGATATGATTAATAAATGTCGGGCCCCTCGGTACCCTTTCTTCTCGTTCACACACACACACACACACACACATATATATATATATATATATATATATATATATATATATACATGTATATATAAAATAAGAAAGAAAAAGAAGGCTCGATATATATATATATATATATATATATATATATATATATGGCTGAACTTATGTATCCTGTATGTATTTTATTATGTAGTTACGGATTATGTGTTGTGTATTCTGCCACAGTGGTACATGCGCATTCTGGAGGATTGGCCAAGAACGGGCAAATACCTGGTGCCACGTACAAAAAAAAAAAAAAAAAAAAAAAAAAAAAAAAAAAAACACGCAGCAGCTCGAGCTGCGGCTGGGGTGGCACCGCACATCCAATGCAATGATGTATGTTTAGAAATTAATTCTTCACGCGAGGACAGGGTGTTGCTCACGCAAGGGCCTATCGCGCTATGGATATGTTTGTACGTTTGCATGAAGGCTATCCTTATAACCGATTCCTATCGATATCGTAAAGTATCTCCAGCACGATTTTGATTTAGGATATAAGCCGTAGTGTGATTCAAATGATCCATTTTACTCGTTATAACAGAGCGACGCGCACCACAATGCGTTTTCCGATTTTAATGACACTTTCGTTAACAATATCTATTTCGATAACCGGCCGGCTCGTTATGCGACATCAATTCCGGTGACTGAGGATGCGGTGCGGAGTGCCGGCATTACCATATTGCCAACCTGTGCGTCAGGCTTTCGACGAAGGCTCGCGACGTTTCATCGAAATGAATCTGTTAGACTGCACTATTCGTCGAGCTATTAATACGCTGTGGCAGGTTCGCGCTAGCGAATAATTACAAGTTGCAACTACCATGAATAAAAATCCGGTTAAAATCTCCGATAATAAACAGATGCCCGTAAACTTAGAATAAAAGATTAACATGCTAACATTAACATAAGGTCAACATTGCTTTGACTAAATATATAAAGTTATGTCCAACTCTTCATAAAGCAACGCTGGGTGAAACTATAGGGAATAAGTCTAGTGCACAACATGTGTGTGGGTTACAAAAGAAGAAAGAAAAAGAAGAAAACGAAAAAAAGAAGTTATTGATTCCTATTACACTTCGCTAGAAAATAAATTATTTCGGTTATCAATATTGCAACTACAGAAGTAAGTAAGCAATTAAGAAAAAAAAAAGAACGACTGCTTTTTTCCTTGCTTTAATAATTTTGATAGAGTGAGGTAGTGTGATACACTGATCTGCTGTTTATTGTGGTTGAAACATTCTTTCACGCGTCGTTACTTTCATGAAAAATTCATTCGTGATTTCGCCAAGTTTACTTGCGAAAACGACCTCTAGCACTGAACAAGCGACGTACGTGCAGAAGTGAATAGGGAGGATTTGATCCGGGAGAAATCTTGCGCTCTTCCAAAGTTGCCGCGTTCGACTAGAACGTGAGAACATGTATACATAAATAAAATCTGATTAATAAAGTGACTTTTTTTTTTGCTTCTGCAGTTGCAATGCCTTTGTTTACCCGCCGTGGTTGCTTAATGGCTTTGGTGCTGGGCTGCTAAGCACGAGGTCGCGGGATCAAATCCCGGCCACGGCAGCCGTATTTGGATGGTGGCGAAATGCAGAAAGCACCCGTGTACTTAGATTTAGGTGCACGTCAAAGAACCCCATGTGGTCCAACTTATTCCGGAGTCCCCCACTACGGCGTGCCTCATAATCAGATTGTCGTTTTGGCACGTAAGACTCCATAAATAATTAAATGCATTTGTTCCTTGCATGTATTAAGGATTCGAACGATAGCGATACATGGCCTTTTCAGAACTTCCAGAAAACGGAAGAGCAACCTGCCTATGTGATTTTGGCTCGTCGACGTTCCATTCAACGCAAGCATGCATGCGAAAGGCGCAATATTTATGTTCGGTTGATCTCATAGCCTTCTATCGAAATGGGGCCAAATGTAAAAACGCCCGCGAGCACACGGGCATTTTTACATTTCGCCGCATTTCGATAGAGGCGCAATGCAAAAACGCCCGTGTGCTTGCGTTGTAGTGCACGTTAAAGAACCCCAGGTGGTCAAAATTAAACCGGAGTCCTCCACTACGGCATGCCTCGTAATCAGAACAGTTTTTGGCACGTAAAACCCCAGAAAGAAGAAGCCTTCTATGAACACTAGACATTGCAAAAAAGCTGTAATTAAAATATTAAAATGCACACAACAAGCTTTCTGTTCTGGTCGCCCGTAACATGCTGTTAAAATATAAAACTGACCACATCGTCGGTTGTTTGAGATCAGCAGGGAGTATTAGTATATAAGCGTTTTACATAACTCATGTACATAGGCAAAAAACGAGAATTTAAGAATTTCAATCTAGCCTCTACTTAACCCATACATTTCCAAAATTACCTGCACACCACCCATACCATGCTCTGCATTTCCTCTAAATATGAACTCTGCGAACGACTTGGTTTTCTCAGTGCCCAGTGAAAACACGCATATAACGTTCTCGAGTCCTTCTAGTTGCCCCCCCCCCCCCCCCCCCTTCTTTCCCCGCGCAGTAACAGTTTAACTGTAAAAAAATCTACCTTCAGCTAGGCTCGCATTCCCCGACATGCGCACGCACATGGCTTGTCGATAGCACCAATGATAGCTTTGTTAACCCCAAGTGTTAACCGTAACGAGTATGAAAAAGTTAGAACACTACACGTTTATATTTTTCGCAGAGCTTCGCGTTGTTTTACGGCAGTTTCACGTAGCATCGCGATTTTCTTAGATCAATCGATAATCCGCCGCCCGGTGGCTCCGTGGCTATGGCGTTCTTGTGCTATACGAACGACGTCATGGGAGGCGATATGGGCATCGGTCATCGTGGAATGGTATCTGGATAGCGCAGCGAAACACGGGCACAAGAAGAAACTCGCGCTTGTCTTCGTCTTCGTTTTTTCTCGTGTCCGTGTTTGCTGCGCTAGCCAGATACTAGACGTCATGGGTTCGACCCCCTGTGGCAGCAGCTAAATTCCGATTGGTGCGGAATGCAAGAAATGATCGGGTATACTGTGCTTTGGGAGCACGTTAAAAAATCCCCGGTGCTCGAAGTTAATTTGGAGATTTTACAACGTCGTTTCTCATGACCCATGCGTTGCTTTTAGGTGTTAACTGTCATAATTTTTTTGCACCAACCTGTGCCACTTAACACGGCACCCCGCGACACGGCGTAGCCGACGTTGCACTGCTCGCAGTGGACACGTCTCGTCCATAAAGGGGCAGCGCGTAGCTAAGCGTGAAACACCTCTTCCTTTGCGTCGATAAGGGCGCCGGCCTGACTGAAGCAGCTATCGATTGTTTCCAATCCTGAGCCACTCGCGAGCCTAAGTGATTCGAGCGACACTAGAAGCAGCTTTTCCAGGCGGAAACAAACCTCCGGAATTCTCGAGCCAAAACAGACACTGCGTTGTCCTGGTGATTCATTCTTGAATATTTTGGTTTCTTTTTGGCGGCCGTACGTCTATAGTCTCGCCACACTTGAATGAGGAAGGTTTTTTAAGAAACAGCCAAATTCTTCCTTTCATTTACCAGTCAAGTTCAGTGCGCCGAGTGTCCAGATGCCTCGATACAGAACGTTGAAAAAAAAAAAAAAAAGGCAGACATAGTAGGGTTAGATGGCGACTTCTGCCATTGTTTGCGCTCTAACGATAGCTGCAAGAGGAAACATCTCGATGGAACTTTTTTCACGGAACGTTCGCTCGAGCACATATCGAAGCATTCATTAAAAAAAAAAAAAAAAAGAAAGAGAAAATGCTTATACAAGATTGAAACACTTAGTGGCGCAAATTGAAATGTCACAACTGCTGTTCGGCTGGTCCGGAACAAGGTTTAGAAAGAGATAGAAAACGCGCCCGACAAAAAAAAAAAAAAAAAAAAAAAAAAGAACAGAAAAAAGGATAAGAAAGGAGAGAGAATAATATGGCGTGACTGTCATAACCACCTGCAGTTGCGTGCGCGTATAGAAATGGAAATGATTGTTCAAAAAATGAAAATAAAAAGCAAGTGAGCGCTATGTGAGTCTACCATGCCGTCAGAGATGGCGACAGAGACAAGCTGGCGGTATCAGGCTTGCATGAAAAAAAAAAAAAAGAGAATCGATCCTTCTTGGTTCTCTGTACAGCGTGGCTGTTTCGTTGTTGTCGGGGGGCAGTGAGAGATTATTTCTAACTCGCTCTTTGTGTATGTGGACGTTTTATTTCTGCCCTACACAATCGTACTTGATGTCGGCCTGATGGAAGCTAAACTGACGTCGACAAAGACGTGCACTCGGTATAAAGTAACGACTTTTATCAATTATATGGACACTCTAAGTCAATTTGCTGCCGTCATCGTCGCCGTGAGGTTCCGTATATATTTAGGTAAATCTGTGCTATATGCCACGTTATGCTATACGAAATAAGGTATATGCGGCTTATATTACCACACCATTCTATTACTAACGTTGCTCATACCAGGTCTTACATTCTTGACAAAATTATTCCTCAGAATCTTGAGAATGGAAGCCCACAAACAAATGTCATGAAACAAAACACCGACACGCATGCCGTTTATCTTAAATCTCCTCAGACTTAAATATTAAATGTGCGGAACAATAACAAAGCTCAAACGCGAAAATGATGTAATTTTACTGGCGCAGCTGTGCATTACCGCCGGGATCGACCAAGGAAAGAGGCGTGAAGCATACCCAATATGGAAAAGTGGTGGTGAAGTCACTAAGAAACACGTTGGCTTTAATTAATACACATAAATAAAATTGTCCGATGGCAGGGTTCAAACAGAGGACCACTAGCACAACATCTTGCTTTTAAGTATTCAGTCAACTTACGTTTACTTCAATTCATACTGCCACTACCACTACGAGAATTACACTTCGTGTAATATTCTAACATGTTGCTATCGCATTGATTGCTTCGCCCTTACGGCGAAACTGATACATTTTTTTTGCAAATGCTCGTCTGGTTAATGTAATTAAATGTAGTTCTAGACCACTCATGACAATGGCGGCATAAATTTCGGCACTTCCTCTACAATCTAATCTTCCACCACACGTGCAGCCTCAGTGCATTTTTTTAACAAAGAAAACAGTAAGGGGATTATTCACCGTACAGTGGCAACTGCGGATCCGTTTAATTGACGATTCTGTAAAAAGTTACAACGGGACGCTTTATGTATGCGCGAATATTTCTAATTCTTTGTTCTCTGTCGTACATGAACTGCTTTGGAGAGATTGAGGTAAAAATTACTTCTGCTACTGCATTTCGCTGTGTTATAAAGCAATAATTAATTAGTTAATAATAATAATAATAATAATAATAATAATAATAATAATAATAATAATAATAATAATAATAATAATAATAATAATAATAATATGACACTGAAATAATAAAGCTAACTTATTACTGTTTGCTTTCAACAAACTTTGAAAACTAACTTGACATTGATTGACCCAAATTCCCTGAAAAATCATATGTAATCGTATACGTATATTGGTGAACTAAGAGGAAGTTTATTCGTCCGTGAGCCTATTTCATGTTCACCCGTTTTTGTACCTCTGAACGAACCGTAGCGAATACCGATCAACAATTGCAAGTAGAAAACGTGCGTGGTGCTCATGGGACGTGAAGTTCTGTTAGGACAGGTGAGAATGAAGCATGCGGGACATCCTTGTGCTGAAAATAAAACTTGTTCGCCTTTCTTTGCCGTTCTTGCTTTGTTACACGATCACTAGTGACGAATGATATGTGGCGCGAGTTTACGAGGTCAATCAATCAATTAATCAAAGGCTTTTATTTTATTTTTACCTTGAAAAAGGTCATTCAAATCAAATCAGCTAAATTGGCAAGCATAAAAAGCAAAAGGGCCGTCATGATAATTTCCGCTGATACATGCTAAATTAAGCTACTGTTAACCCTTCCTTTCCACGCATGCACGCACACCTTTTTTTACGCGTCTGTCTTTTCGCAGCTATGGACGTCTTAAAGATACGTCAACAAAGTAATAAATTAAAACAGCTATTTAACGGTAGAGTTTTTGCAGGTGAATTTGAAACGTGAAAATACTTGCTGAGTGCACTACAGAAACGACGAGAACGCGAAGTTCTTGGATGCTGTCCCTCGATAAAATTCTGTACCATTGAATGGGCAAAACGAACACTTTGCGAACAAACGAACTTCCACGCTTAGAGAAAGCGGCGCTCATCAACTTGTCATTTAGTGGCGATTGACTGCCGAGTCTTTTGCGGGTACGCGTACGCACTGTACGACGGCAGAAGCTGTTACAGTCTTTCTCGATCACCGCTCTATGTGATGGCAGGCGGCGGATAATAGCGCCGTGTTATAACACATAATCACAATGTTATTGATAAAAAGAAAAAGGTCTCGTTGAATGGCGATGAGAACAAGAGCAAACAAAAGAAGTATGAAAAAAAAAACACGTTATTATCTCTAAATAAATTACGGAATTTGGCTGCAATCTATAAAACTAAATTAGCGGAGTGTAAAGACCCTTATTTTCAAAGCTTAGCCACTGATTTCAACATCTCCGTGCGGCCAAGCCGTCACTAGTATTATTTTAGGACAAGCTTGATGATGTCTTTTACCATGAAGTATTAGCGAAACTATATTTGTTTTCTTTAACTCCCTCAGCAATTTGGCCATTATGGACGCCTTTCTTACTGTTTTAGTTTTTATTAGTTATTACAGTTAGCATGAGTTAAGTCGTAGGCTCGGTTTGAGCGGTGAATCATGCAGTGATGCACCGCTAATGGGCTCATACCGCCTTAAGCAATGGCTCATAACCCCGTAAACGCGGCCTCCCCATTACGATGATAGAAAAGTGAAATTCTACGCTGGAATGATGAGCGGCAGCACAGCCACCTGTGGAAGACGACGACGAACGCAGGAGCAGTGGCACGAGCGCGTGCCGAGCGCGAGCCGCTTGCTTACCGTGACTACTACGACGATGACGACAGGAGACGCCGACAGCCCGGGCGCATAAGGTGCTTCGCACCTAAATGAGCACGGACGTGCCACAGGTGTAGTTCATACTCTAAATCGTCAACATGGCTACGCTATTTCTTTCTTTCTTTCTTTCTTTCTTTCTTTCTTCTTTCTTTCTTTCTTTCTTTCTTTCTTTCTTTCTTTCTTTCTTTCTTTCTTTCGTTCTTTCTTTCTTCTCTTTCTTTCTTTCTTTCTTTCTTTCTTTCTTTCTTTCTTTCTTTCTTTCTTTCTTTTTGCGTACTGATAGAGCAATTCTCGCGCAAATATTTCAGCCTCTAATGGGGGAGCAGACTTGGCCGCTCTTTTCAGTCCACTCAGGCTGATTTGCGTACTGTTCGTGTAAAATGCGCTTTCAGCGCGGGCGGCACACTCTTCGGCTGGACGCAGTTAGTTGCCCGCCGCCATCCAGATCCGCCCTCCGATCACTCCGCGCGTTCGCTCGGGCCGCTCTTTCTCACCTTGTCGTTTCAACACCGCCGCCACTCGGCAGTTCGGATAGGACGGGCCGCATGCATATTTGACCAGGCGTGTCGCCCGTCCGTCCGTCCGTTCGATAGGGCTGCAGCAGCCGCGTGCTGCGTTCCGCAACGCGAGATGAATGACCAGGGAATGCTTTTGCTCTTTCATGCAAGACTTCTTGGAAACTGCTCTTGCTGTTGATGGCGCTTTTCTCCGACAACTTGAGTTACAAGGACGATCACGCCTCGTGGCGCATAGAACGACGCTCGGAGGAGACTTGAAAGACGGCCTTGCGTTAGAGTTCCCGAAAAGACCTGTTACGACATTCGCTCTCAGTAGACTGCTCCAGATACCGCTGTCGAGAATTTAACGTATACTCCTACGGCTTCTATCGCGTTGCGGATATCCTAGCCAATAACAGTGTGTTTCGGCCTGTCCTTCGGTATATTGTTTCAATAAATACAGTAAATGCGAGAGATTGCCATTGCGAGAGATTTCTCAACGCGAGAGATTTCCGCTAAATTGCCATTGAACTTTTAATTTGTTCTTCCACTTATTTTACCATGCTTTGCTGTTTAGACAGCTAATTAAGGTCGACATAATGACAGTCGACCGTTGAGTATTAGGCTTCAGTTTCAAATAAAACTTGAAAGCCTGTCTTCGAGCGGGTTGCCAATGAAGAATGCACGGAACCGATCTCCACCAGCCTGTCTCTGTCGCTTCACCTCGACAAGCCTATAGCGGATGTCCACCAGTTCCTCTGGACATATACGGGAACACCGCGTACCTCAAAGAGTAGATTTTCGACTTACCTTTCCAATAGAAGATTTATTTTCGATGGTTACTCCGCTATTTCGGGAACGCTGTATCGAAATGATGATGCAGACAAGGCGGCACGAACATGTCATCAAGAAAACCACTTCGTCTCGGAAATTGCGCTTCTTTACCACAGACGCTGTGAGGCAGGGTTGCCTCGCATGTTGTCGTTAGTCTGGATTCACACAACGAGACGATCGCTGAACCAATCCGCAGACGAGTGTGACGGAACTCAGCTTCAACGAATCGCATCGCTAGCAGCTCGTCGGCGGCGCCCATGTGTGCGGTGCGATTTGGCATGCACTGAACCACGCTGTGCTTGTCCGCGGATTGAGGCGTCGATCCGTGAAGTCGTGTGAATACAGCTTTAGTCGAGGTTGAAAACCGCAAATATAAGGCGCACTAAACTGCACGAGGTCAATTCCGTCACTGCACGTTCACCCGGACTGTGTTTACTGACGAGAGGCAATTGTTCTGTGTCGGTTGTGATTAGGAGTCTCCTTCACGGAGGATTATTCAACACTATATTGTACTGCTGATGAAGAAATCGCCGTACTGACCAAGTCAAGGTGAAAATAACACGCAGAGACGTTTCACCTTGACTTGGTCAGTGACCGCAATTTCTACGTCATCATGCAAGTTCGTCTTGTCAGATAACATGTTACCTGACCAGACGAACTTTTGTTGAACTGTTGACTACATAGATCACTAATGTACTGCATGTGACGTCCGCGGCTGCGAAGAGGACACCGGCCATGCACTTACTCTGCCACTGTCCTCAATCTGTTATATAAAGGCAATCAATATTCAATGCGTTTCGACGACTAGGCGATCGAACACTGCCCATGCAGATGCTACGAAAACACCGTCCCCACCGATCATCGGTTTTCTATATCTCTCTCCTTGGACGGAAACACCAAATGCAGGGCTATTGGTGACATGTTCTGACGCTGTTTTGAAGCAAACCAAATGGGCGCCTTACTAAATTTTGTGACTATGGTTGTATCGTTATGTGCAGACTTCAGATGCAGACTTCCATGCAATGGACGAGGCAGACACAGAGCGGCCGTGACACGTTTATTTTTTTTTTCTTGAACATCCTATGCCATCGTGGAGTAGAAACAACAACTTTACAACCACAGTTACAAATAGCAACGCAGGCAGAAGAAACAAACAGTAGAGTGACGTTAACACGACTTGGACCCCATCACGCGTGGCAAACGTCAACTATTGGAAAGGCCACGACGAGAGAACCTCCAAGAAACATCGTTGGGCCAAGCATACAAAAATACATACGCAGCTCTCATTTGGGAAGAGCTGACTCTTTTTTTTTAATTTGCGTTTTTTATTTATTTTATTTTGTCGGGTATCTGTGTGTATGTGCAGATGCAACTTTGCGTACATGTCACGTGGTCTATGGCGCATGTTGCGCACGGGTTGGGTGTTCGTGTGAGGTGCGACGTTTAACACGAGGCGCGGATGGCGACACAGGGCAGAACTTGCTGGACGTTGCTCGTGATTAGTTGAAAGCCGTTATCGTCGTCAGCAGATTATTAACGTGCTTCCGTGGTGCTCCAAGATTAAGTAGGCGTTTAAACTACTTTTACTATGCTTATATGCGAGACAATAACTGGAACTTGAGCACTATAGGCGATCGAATGTAATTTCCACGATAAACCATACCTTGCAATGCTATTTTATGTGATGCCATGTTATGTGAATCAAATAAATTTTATTCGGTGGGAGCCGTAGCTCTTTCTTGCAGTTTGACAAATGTATCTTAAGTTGAACAGTTTTACAGCGGTGCATTTTCACGAAAAAAAAAAAAGCAGCGCTCGCAAGAAAAAAAAAAAAAAAAAAACGCGATGTCGACATTTTCGTCGACACTTTATAGGTCCGGAGAGGTACTTGCAACGTGAAACCCATTTGCTGTCTATTACAGCGACGCTCTGCATACACACACTGAGGTACAGCGTATAGTACTATAAGAAGAAAAAAGATATACGGAAAGAAAGAACAGCGGCAAAAGAAAGCAACCGAATCCTCCGAGAAACCATTGCCTTGCGACGCGATTTCACAATGAGGAACACAACGTAAAAGGGAAACGCCATCTCCACCGAAAGAATGGGACACGAGGGAAACGCGGACGGCCGATTCGGCGGTGCTCGATGAGCCACCACAAAAGGACGAGTCGCTGCGCTTGCGGCAAAGGAACGCGTGGCGTACCGCTTTCGAGCGTCGTTTTCCAGGGGAACAAATTTACGGGAGGTGTCACGCGATATCCACCCTTTTCCGCCGAGCCTCCGGTGTTCTTCTTTTCCGGTGTCCCCACCGATGCCTTTCTCTGCCAGCCGTATAGGCGGTTTCTGCGTTCGCGTTTCTTCCATGCTCGCAGGCACCTCGAAGTGTCTTCGTCTGGCGACGATGTCTCGAGACCGGGGCGTAAGCCGACGCACGCCGCGACAGGGGAGGGGCGTTGGGTTTACGAGCTGTGCGGCCGCGGCGGAGGAGCGCTTTTACGAGCTCGTAAAAAAATCTGCATAACTTGCGCGGGAAACGCGGCGATGCCTTCGGCGCGTACCGATTTTGTCGTGCCCTTCGTGGGCAGCTTACGAAGGCGTGTCCTCCGTCGAGATTGGGATAATTTTTTGCGACAAGGGCGAGACCGCGCCTCGAGACCGGCCGCGCGAGCGGGCATTTATGCTCTCTTATTTCGCAAGTTCTTCCTGGCCGTCTCCTCCGCGACCACCGCTGAAATGCGCGAAAAAAAAAGAAGAAAAAAGAAAAACACACTTGCGCTGAAAGCTCGAGACTCCTCGTGAACAGAAACAGACGGGGTTTGGCGATATATCGTCGTTAAACCTTCTTTATCGTTGCTCCATTCGTTCAAGTCCTTGCCTTACGGTCTGGTTGCTTCTTTAACGCTGCGCTCGGCACATAATCTTCTTGCCCTTTGGATGGCGTTCGAAACGAGCCTGGAGCAGGGACCCTGCGTGCGCCATAATTCATTTATCGCGGCAGGCATGGGATAGCGGAGTGGGTAGCACAAATGAGGAACGGCGAGGTTTGGGGTTTGGCAAAAGCGTAAACAATGGAATTTCTTTATTTTTCTCATCTTGTATGATGGCTAAAAAAAAAAAAAGCTACCTACACGCTTTGTTCCGCTGTATAACGCCAACGTATAGTGCTGATAAAACGATCCCGTTCGACAGTCACACGGAAGGAGCACGCCTGTGGCAAATATCGAACCGGAGAGAGGCGTTTTTTTTTTCAGGACAGGACAGCTTATACAGTATCTTGCTCAGCTAGATTAGGGTTGCGGGAATGTCAAGCCCCCCGCGTTTTGTCCCCCTCCCCTGCAACATTTTCTTTCCCTCATTCATATCGCTGGCTTGATTGTGCGTGGCGGCCCGTGCATGTAGCTTTTGCTTTTGCCTAAGCACTTTCTGTTTCTATTCTCATATCTATCTTTATACGCTCGCAGACCCGAAGGTATTTGTTTTCTCGAGATCTTCCGTGTTGCTATGACAGCCCCGAGGTGTTTGTTTCTTCCAGGATTAATACATCCCCCCCCTCCCCTTCCCCCATCCCACAACGCCGCGCTGCTCCCCAAATTTCATTTTCCGGTTTTCGACGAAAATGCATTGGATAGGTGAACGTTGGAACTCTAAACAATGGCGCGAGAGAGAGAGATAAATAATTAAGAAAACTCCCGTTATCCTGACAGTTGTAAACATCCGCAGCGTTAACCGTAGACGAAAGAAGCAAATATGCGCGCAGGCAAAGGAGGGGTGCACGCAATTGCGCCAAAGTAAGAAGTTGCTCAGCACGAACAAGGCTGACAAGAGAGCAAATAGAATGAATGAAAAGGGCGGATACGGCTGAACTGGCGCGCTGGAAGACATTTGCAGCGCTCTCGTTCATTGGAAGTGTGTTCTCTGTACAGCTCCGTCTTTTTTTCTGTTTTGCGTGCGTGCGTGCGTGCACGTCTGTTGTTTGCGTGAGAAGCATGCGCTTCTGCGCTCGGTATCCGGCACAACGCTTCACAATAGCAGTGAGGTTCGTAATGAGATCAGCGTAGCTTGCACATGAGAAAGAGAAAGAAAAAAAGAGGAAAGAAGAGAGCGAGAGACTATTAAATTCCTGGGTGCCGTAAACGACTCGGAAGGTTATTGGCGTTTTCAAGCGATGAATCGCACTTAGTACGCTTTCCGTGGCACCGTCTCCTCTCGCTGTACTTTTTTTTACGTGTCAGCAAGTGTTGTAAAACATGCAATCCAGGGAACTATAACGAGGATAACTGGATCTAGAACTCGGCGGTTATAGGGGAGCACAAAAAAAAAAAAAAAAAAAAAGAGTGCCGTCGTTCGAACAGAAAGGGCACAAAAAATGCATTGGTTTTCCGTGCACTTTCTGCTTTTTTTTTAATTCCTAGCGGCTTCACGAGCAAAGATCGATAAGTCAGGGAGCCAGATACGCTGGCTAACTGTACGGACTCTGCGGGGTCACCGAAAAAAAAAAGAATATATAAATGGAAAAGGAAAGAATGGCAACGAAGACAGATAATGGCGGTCTAGCATTTTGCATAATAAAGCTGGAACCAACGCGGCCGTTCTCTTTCTCTTGTTTCATCTTTGCCGGAAAAATGAAAATGAGAAACACGAAGCGCCGTTACCGTACGCGCGGTCGTAATCTAGAAGGGATAATTACGACAGTTCGCCCTGTACATTTGCGTGATTGGCGCAGTTTTTTTTACTCGGCTCTGGTGATTCCTAATCCAAGTACGCAGCTGGCCTGTTTTCTTTTCCCGCATGGACTGCCGCGCAGACATTACTCTTCAGGAATTGAGGTCTCGATGTGAGGCAAACCAAGGACGCCAAGTCGATAATATTAGGACCGCAGTGTATTGTGGGTGCGTGGATGCGGCGAGAGACTGGCGCCAAACTGAAACGGATTTGAACCCAAGGAGGGCATGCTGTTGTTTTTGTAGCTCTCTATAACTAATCCTGAAGTTGAGCTCAGTTTTATCCTTTCGCTTGTAATCTTTAAAAGAGCGCCATGCTGTCTTTCGCTTCCTCAGATAGAAAACGCACTTGGCCATGTGCTTTGTTTTCACACAGTGAGAAAATAGTTTCGACCACACGGAAACAACATTTTCGCATTATACAGGAACGAAACTTAGTCCACAGAATGTTCTTCTTAGAGCTGTTTGGAAAGGATGCAGGCCTGGTAAGAACGATGCGTCGCGTAATTAATCCTTCGCTAAATACTTCATTTTATGAATACATATCGATGAAACGGCTGACGATCAGCACAACGTGACGCTCTTGAGTAAGTAAAGTGTCGGTTTAATTAGGCTCACTCTCGAAGCTCTGTTCTGGACAATTTTCTTTTACATTAAATCATGCGGTATACGTACAAAACGCCATTCACATTTTGCTTGGCGGCTATGCAGGTCTATAGTTTAGTAAAAAGTTGGTGTTAACACTGCAATGACACGAAATCATTCAGCTAATGCAAGCGTGCATAGTAACCGTCGCGTTGAAGAACTTTACTAATAAAGCCTATACTTACTAATAAAGACTATACTTGTTCAACGGGCACTCACCAAAGCGAAATGAAAAGAACAGCCTTAAATTGATCGCCACGGAAGTCAACGTTACAAGAACAGTTTAGTTCAGCAAGCCAATAACTGAGCTTTGAGAAGGCGCGGTCTGCCGGTGTCGCCATCCACGCCGTGGATGTATACAACAGCACAACAATTCGTCCAGACGAGCACACACACTCATATATTGCGGTCACACATGCGTCAATGCAGGGAGCGTGCGTTAAAACACATGACACACCGATCACACCTATAGTCAGAGGAGGGCACGCTCAGTCACACACACGCGCACACATACGAGTGTTTCTTTGACGTCACGCGGCGCGGGGAAGGAACAGGCTGCAGCGGTTGAGGGCACGTCGTCTCGCACCGGGTCCCTCGACGAGTGTGCACTAATGAATTTGTGTGGTCGCCCATGGTTTGCGCACATCTGAGCTTGCCTGAACATATGAGCACGTAGAGCTTTGTGTGGTGAGTCACATTATATCGCGTCACATTATATCACGAAATGAGTACTTTACGTATTTTATATCCTTGTCGCACACGCACCCACACTTCATTGGAATTGTAAAGGCCCGTTCGCGTTAACCATTTAACTGCCATGAGAAATTTGAGTTTTCTTTAAAGTGCGCATTTTTTCTAGACCAGCATGTCTCGCGCCAATGCTTTTTTCTAAAATATATGATACCAGGAATGTCTATTGCATTTTTAATGTTCTTACTGCAAGAAAAATCAAAAGTCAGCGTGCATTATTTATTTGTGAAAATCGCAAGAAACTGCACATACTATACACATGTATGTGCAAAAATTGCGGAAAGTTCACGACGAATTACCTTGTCATCGGCAGTTAAGTTGTTAAATGATAGTCGGCGGCGTATCGAGATGTACAATCGTCATTGAATTGCTGCCAGTACGGGCAACCCCTTTAGCTCACCAGGGGTGGATTTTGAGCTTCATTGACCAGCTCGGCCAGATCAACGGCTACAACGTTCAATGTCTGCTGAAGAAACGTGTGTCTGTTGCGGCCCGTTTGTTGCATCAACCAGTGATTACTACTCTTGCCGCCAAGGGTATCATGTGATTGGAGGAGAATGCGGGACAATGCATATGACCAATAGACGCTGTTTCAACTGTTCTACGTTTACCAGTGTGAGCAAGCGACGTAATCTGCGCGTTGGCATAAAACGTCACGCCAATACATGTTCAGCAAGTCAGAAATATATTTTTTCATCATCGTCTGGAGCGACAGCGAAACCAGAATGGTCGAGCTTCGTAAGCATCGACACAAATAAATGTTTTCTTATTCGTAACATCGAATACATCTCCTTCTCGACAACACCTTGTCACAGCAAAGCATGCGATTGCTTTCTAAGTAAATCCTTCTCCTCGAGTGACCTGGGAGTCTGGTTCCGCAGGCAAATGAGTCTGAAGGGTGGGAGAGACTCACGCACTCACTTTGTGTTTACGCGCACAAAGTAAGTACGTGATGCATTACACTACATTAATCCAAGTTTGGCTTGCATTAATGAACGTATTGTTTCGCCAAGCGATCTAGTTCTTAACGAGTGGGTCCACCGGATCCTTACAGCACCTTCCCAGATCGTTCAGTTGTACTTTCGGGAGAGAAAACAAAAAAAAGCTTCTTCATGCGGGATGAGCGCTGTGGTGATTCCTGTTTGTTGACCATGAGCAAATTTCGTGTCAAGCAGCGGGAATCTACCAAAGTCTATTGTGCCAAATAACCCAATTAATTCCAACAACAGGAACAAAGAATCCCTCACCGACCGAAAAAAAAAAAAAACAAGGACACTTTAAGTGTAAAGGGCTCGTCTGGAAATGTGTTTAGAACTGATGTACCAGATGGTTCTCATACGTTCGTTCAGCCATACACGCACGTCGTTTTTGAACAACGTATATACCTGAATGTTTCGAATAACGACGAACGAGAACGACCTCGTTTTCTTTTATTATTATTTTCGTTTGCACTAAGTAATTCACGAACAATCGCTCAGAAATAATTGGCACATGCGCTTTTGACGCTCCCGCTTGCTGAAAGGAATCACCAGCTATGTTTTGACAAACCATTGAGCGCCACATTGGTTTGAAAAATGGCAGACAGAAGGCCAAAGTTGTAGACAATAGGCACACGCATCGAGTCTTCGCACCACTGGGAACCCCTTAGATGAATTCAGACGAGCTTTCAACACAAGCTCCTGGCTTTAACGACTATTGCTATGCAAATGAAGCGTATAGCGTACATTATGCAGGGTATTGAGCATTGTATATGCAGGCAATGACAAATCTGCGCCTGGGATGTGATGTGAAGACTCAAGTCGCGCCTTAATTAGCATAGACTGACTGGCTGTGATGATGGCTTGAGCTCGACACCCATAGCCAAGATGTAAACATCTGCTCACAAGGGCGTGCACAATGCAGAAACCGTGCGGAGAGGCTTAAACATTTCACAGCTTAAGCGTATACAGTCAGGACAGGAAGTCCACGGCGTATGCACCAGACTTCAGAGCGTGAAGCACGTCACAGATCTGGGATACATGCGTAGGCGGCGTAGTATTTGAATTTCCTTGCAGCTTTCCTATTCCTAAAACTTTAGCGAGTGGGAGTACGTAAAACTGAGCCGGCCAATTGTGCCTGCTGTGAAAAGTAGTTCTCTTTGAGGCCTTTGCGCTTTGCGTACGACATTTCCTCCATGAAAATTGCGGCTTGAATGTGTGCGCACGAGCAAAATCTGTTTTGTTGTATAAATTACGAACAACGCGAAGCTTCTACTACAGGCAACATTTTGTAATTCGGATAGCGCCGCATACGCTGAGGGTGCCCTAGCGTTCGACGAACCAGCAGGAAACATGCACAGTTTTGTCATGTCTGGCCATGCAAATAGATGGCACAAATGGTGTTGGGACAATAGCGAGAATGAGAGGTTGACCACCTAAGCCGATCGAAATAAGACCTGCTTTATGACAAGAACATTTATCAAGATATACACAAATAAATAATAAAGAAGGTACTGCATAACATGTACTGCCAATCTGTAAACACACGCGCTCGGCACCAGTCATTAAGGCTGGCCACATTGTTTGCTGGACGAGCGCAGAGCTCCGCAGGATTACCGCTCTTTGCTCTTGCCAGAGATAAGCTTGCGAACAAAAATAGGCTTTCTTTCTGAATCTCAACATTAGCCGAAGCCAAAGTTTGCGTTCTTCAAAGGCGCAAGCCAACACCTGGATACAAAAGTACTTCTTGCAAAACTTTAGCTTTTGGACCCCTAGCAGAATTTCCGCACACGCTATGCTACGAATACGCAGGGTGGGATGCGGCGACAACTGGATTTCTATCAACAGCAAACGCGCTCCACGCATGAACGTATGCCTGTGAAGAATTTAAGAGAAAAAATACGTATCTAGCACGCCCTAAAATACGTATCTGCACCCTAAATACGTATATTTAGGGTGCAGATGACTCCATTGTTTGCGTAAGGTTTATGGAACAAGAAAAAAAGAAAGAAAGAAAAAGCCTCGCTTAGATGCTCAAGAACACTCGCTATCAGGAAGAAGAGTTAGGTGATACCCAACTCTTACTTCTTTATCGAAGTACAAAAGGGTATTATTCTTCACGTCAATGTTCCACGTATGATAGTAGGCACCGGATTTGCCAGATGCAATTCCAGACTTTTCTTGTGTGACCAGGCTTCATTCGCAGACGTGGCGCATTCGTGATGCATTGAGGAACTCATTGAGATAACCGGGATCAGCTCTCATCAAGCGTGACTGACTCTTGGGAACCTTTGGCGCTCTAAAAAAATGCGCAGCCGACTGTAACTCGCGCTTATTGATTCCAAGTATACGCTGAAGGGACCCGGTACGTGAACGTTGTTACTCTGCGCGTGCGTGCCTGCAGGGCGGTGACCACATAGGGTGCCCTCCCCCCCATTTTCGCCTGCTAGACGCCTTCCTGGGGCTCCGTGGGCTTGGCAGGCCGGCACTTGCTCTTGTAGATGAGGAAAAGTGTGAAGAGCGTGATGATGGCACCGAGGGTGGCCGCGATGCGAAGCCCCGTCATGGGGTCGTAGGCGGCGTAGTACTGCGACCGGGCCGCCTCCGGTGTCAGGGTGGACGTGGTGTAGAGCACTCGGCCGCCGTGGTACAGGTACGGCGACGGCGTCGAGCTGGTCGACAGCGACAAGCCCGTGCCGCCCGACACCGACGCCGTCACCGCGGCCGACGAGAACGGACCGCCGGCTTCCTGGTCGCTGACGTCCGTCCAGTTAGAGCCACTCGCGCCGTCCATCGGGGAACGAAGTCGCCTGCGTGAAGAATGGGAAAAAAAGGTATGCACACTAGATCTTGAGTCGTCAAAGAGCTAAATTCATGTCAAGAAATAAGAAGAAAGAGAACTGAAACCATGGGCTAATGTGTGTGTGTTTTTTACAGCGTAAGCTGTTATGGGCTCATTCCAACAGCCGTTTCGGTTCGCGATGGTGTCCGCCGCCGCTGCCACCTCCGCCGACGGCGTCCGGCGAACGTAATCGCTATCGCTGGAAATGCGAAAAAAGTACCCGGTTCCCGCCGGGATCGAAACCGCGCCCGCTGCGTGGGAGCCAGATACTGTACCACTGAGCCACGCAAGCTTTTTTTTTTTTCTTTATTGCCTCGCATGTCACAGATCTTAGGAGCTCAGAAGAACAAAATAACATGATCATACATTGGTGAACCATCAGCTGTTTGCTGACTACATGTCATGTTTGCTGACTAGATGTCATGTTTGCTGACTACATGTCATCAGTATTTCGGCATGTGCAACAAAAGTTCCAATCTTGGAAACCACTCTGGTACATACGTCTGCACCCTCTGCACTTCGACAAAATGGGACACAGATTCGCAAAAATGTTCGCGAACGGGTCTAACATCAATATCTGCATTGCGTGCAGCCGTCCGCGTTCACCATACGCTGTGCAGGCGATGGTAGGCGAATGAGGAACTATTGAACTCCTTTAGCCATTCAAAATGCCCGAGCCACGTCCACTGTTCACTAGGTAATTCTGGGGCCAGATTTAAAAAGCTTTTCTTTCGTAAGTTCGCTTTGTCATTGGCTGGTCGCCTTCGCTAATGATATGTCTGGCATCCGTATTGGCTAAATTTTTTTCTTACGAAACATTCTGGCGTAAGAAGTTTTTGTGGATTCGAGGCCTGATTCTGTTAGCTAGTGTCTGTAAAAGCTTAACCGCGTCAGCAAAATTTCTGATCGTTTGCTGGCAGTATGAACAAAGCCCTAGACATACGTCACACCGCAGGTTTCTCCGCCGAGGCCAATTTCTTAGGCACTCTTTCTTTGCTGGTCCCTTTTTGATTCCGTCCGTCAATGCCATGCGCTCTAGGTAACCACTTTCCGTGGAACACACCGTACTTTTTCGGGTTAAGGTTCAGTTCAGCACACAAAATCAAAAACACCCGTGGCAGGTTTGAGGCCGCCTGTTCGAATGTCTTCTCAAAACTAGAATACCGTCAAGATAGACCAAGCAGACATCCAGTAGAAGGCTGCGCATGTACGTCGTTCATGAGACGCTCGTACTCGGCGTGGTGGCGTAGTGGCTTTGGCGTTGGGCTGCTATCCCCGAGGGCGCGGGATCAAATTCCGGCCGTGGCGGCTGCATTTGGGTGGGGACGAAATGCAAAAAGCGCCCGTGCGCCGAGCATTTGGTGCACGTTAAAGAACTCCAGGAGTTCAAAACTAATCAGGAGTATCCAACTATACGGTGATCCTCATAATCATATAGTGATTTCGGTACGTAAATCTCCAGAATTACATTTTAGTATGAGGCGCTCGAATTGTTAGACAAAGCTTGAATACTTAGCTGACTGGACATAGGTACAGCTGCAGACAGGCCAGCCACCGAGTGAGCCTAGCGTTTCATTTCAAGCTGTCTAAGGTTAGAGAACGTGAACATCGTAGCAAATTTGAGGAATAAATCGAAAATTGGAACTCTTGAAGCGATCGTCATGAGGCTGACTTATACAGGGCGTGTGCAATTGAACCTTTAGTTCATGCATGGCTTTCTCTTGGTTTTGATGTACTCCTTTTTTCACGCGTCATGTGTTGGTATATGTACTGCTATGGGGGCATGTATAACCGCATGACTAAGCAAGTGCACTGGTGCAGCTCTTGAAGTGCACCGGCCTGCTGAGTGACCGCTCAGGGTCCTGTGCATCATCCCGCGTGCTCGCAATGTTCAGTCTCTTCATCTTTCCTCCTTTTGTTCCTCATTTCCCTTACTTTCTGTGTAAGGTAGCAAACCAGACGCTCGTTTGGTTCACATTCCTGCCTTTGCTCTCCTTGTTTTCTCTCTCTTTCTCTAGTCTGTATATGTGCGTAAGTGATGCGACAACTTTGTGTTCTGGAATTCTGTATTTTTGCGCATTAAGTAGTGGTGTCATTGGTATATGCTCATAGGACTGTAAATACATTTTGAAGGATCTCTACACAGAAGTTCCTCCCTCTATCCGTATTCCACGACCGAGCCAGACAGACGCTTCTGGCGATGAAGATGATTTTATTAGAGTTGTGCAACTATATTTATCGTCGAAGGATACTTAGCACCAACCGCGAAGCTGCAGCATTTGTGATTTGCAGGCGCAGAAAAGTGTCTTGTTATTTCCTTTTCATTTGCTGTCGTGTGATGTATTGACTGCGTCGTAAGTAAACCCAACAAAAACGCAATCCAGTGAAAAAAAAAAGAACAGCAACTGCTCTGATTAAAGAGCGGAAGGAACCGAACGCAACAGAAAAGCGGTTCAGTGGCGCCGCTTTCCTTCGTATATACGTCAATTTCTTTATCGGCTCTTGTGTCTACCTTATACGCGGCCCAAGGTGCGGGCGTCGCTGGCCGCCATTCGATTATTTCCGGCGCCAGACACTCGTCACGAGTATCCTCGTAAAGGGAGCGTAAGCCGACGGGAGCCAACCGCTTTTGACAGGCACGAACCGGCGCCCTGTATAGTGCCGCCGACTGTTGGGGCGGAGAATTAGTCCCTGGGACGAGTGGTCGACGGCCACCTGCTTAAGGTGGAGCACCGGCGCTGGCGCGGGTTGGAGGTGGAGAAAGGAGGAAGGGGGCGCAGGCGTAGGGGGGCGAATCCGATGCCGCGCTATATTTAACCTGAGACGGTCGATAATTTTGCCCGCCGGAGAAAAAAAAAGAAAAAAAAAGGAAGGGAAGACCTGTTTGAATGCGCCAGCGGCGGCCAGCCGCGGATGGGATGAGCGAGCGGGGCTGGTTGCGGCCAGGCGTCCCGGCGAGCGTGCCGGGACGTCGAGGCACGCGATTCCCCCGCAACCCGCCGCTCCCCAGCAAGGCAGCGAAGGAAAGGCGTGGACACGGCGCAAGGAAAAGCTCAGTTGCGCGCAGTGTTAGCGGAGCGAGGACACTGCAATTGTGTGACGCACGGGTACTCTCGGGACAGGTTTGCGAGTTAGCGCCCGCATTCACATGCACACACACACACACACACAAAAAAAAAGAAAAAAAAATTCTTACGCTAGAACTGTTCGTGAGAGCAGTCGCCAGCTAGCCGTGAACTTGCAAATAATATTAGCGAAGATGCCCGGCCAATGGCAAACAGCACTTGTGAACGAAAAGCTTCGTGAAATCGACCCTAGGACCGTATGTAGCCTCGAATCAGATCGTTTACAATGCAGCTTTTTAGAAAAACAGGTGGTGGTCAATCGTCGTAGGGGACATACTGCCGGTGGAGACGGCTGGCCGCCGGTGGGAAACGGATATTCTCACGGAGAGAAGCTTCCTGAATTCGATCTTTGGTGTCCAAGCCACGATCCAGGAGGTGCGCGGTGGCTCAAACCTCTTTCCCCGTCAAGTCTACAGCTAGACATGTCTGCAGCTGTCACGTGGCAGGGCATGTTCTCGAGTTCGGCATTTACGCTACGGCATTGACAACGAAGGTCGAGACACCAGCTGCAGTCAGATTTTGCGAAGTTATATGTGGGCGAAGGCATTCCTACCAACGAACATGACGCGGTTCAATGCCGGCGAACCCCGCCGCACGCAACGACGTACGCCATAGACGAGCGGAACGATTTGTTGAAGTGCAGCCACGTCACGCTCGTCTGCGGACTGAACCAGCGACCCGGTCCGCCGTGTTGTGCTTCGCAACACTTACGTTTCTCATTTATATTCGTGATGTGCCAGCGAGTCGCGTTTGTTCGCTGGTTTTAACGTGCGTTTCGATTGGTAATTGCAGTCGCGGCATCTGGCGTTTGCAGTAGCAGCAGCAGACGCGATGCAAAAGAGCGGCGTTACTGCTTCGGAACAAAAATCGGGTAAACATCGGCTGTTGCTGCCGAGCTTCCAACCTGCTCCATGACTGTATGTAGTGTACACTACACGCCGCTGGCTTTCTGCAACAAAATACATTGAGACTTCTAATGAGAGGACATGCCAACGCCATTGAATGTAAACCGAACTGTTTGAAATATTCTTTCTTATCTTCTCTTTGCGGTTACAACGGTCATACTTGCCTGTATAAGTGGAATCTTGCCACTTGGCGATTACCGACCACATAAGCTTTAGGAATATAATTATGGATGACAGCTCTGCCATTATTAGCGATGCTCAAGATGTACTATGCCACAGAGAAGCGTTCACGCTTCGCAAGATGCAGCTGCAACTAGTTCTAATCATCAATAATATGGACATGCTCACAATGAAGCGAGCACTCATAACAAGTTGCACAAAGGTGCACAAGTCGCAGCACAAGGTGCTTAAGTCGCCCAATCGAAGCGCGCTTTCTCAAGGCTTTCGAAGTGTGGGACTGCTTTCTCTCGCTCATTCCTGCGTCCGCTTGAAGACCGTCATTGCACGCAACTGCAGCTGTCGCGTGGCGCCGTATATAAGCGGGCTGCCGGGATCCTGCGGCCGCTTCGGAGATTACGTTCCCTGGGCTGTGCACGCCACCGTGGTACGTGCGTCGTGATTAAGAGCAGCTCCTAATTGAAAGGGTCTTTAGACGAGAAGCTTTATAAAGGAGGGGGGGGGGGGGGGGCAAAAGAGGTGCGCCACTGTCGGCGCCTCTTCACGCCACTGTGCCCCGCTCACGGCAGTTGTCGTGAGCGCGCCGCGTAAGCTTCTATTCTTCTCTTCAAAGAATGAAGAATGTGGCGCGTCAGTATAAAAACACGTTGCAGCCGTTAGTGCTCCGTTAGCGTCTATCAGACAGCAGCGTTTTCCTGGCACTACTAAGGAGCAACATTGTCCTATTTGACGATTAGATTCCACTTATTCCGGTGAATGGTTTTGACAGCCGGTTTATTTTCTTCGTGGTCGCATAAAACGCGAGCCCGTTACATACCGACGTCATAAACGTCACTGCATTACAGCACGTCGTTACATACCGACGTCACTGCATTACAGCACGTCATAAAAAAATACACGACAACACAATGTATGACAATGTGTAGTTGCGTTCTTATTTTCTTTCGCATCAGCTCCTATATAGAACTTTAGTTTGGTTCTCGTTCCATGTTACCGCTACATTGAGTAGCCTGCCAGATGTTTTTCTACGAAGCCGGTATCTCAGTCTTTATTAAAAAAAAGTATTTCTGGCACTCACGTCGGTCGAGGACATTCCTATGTGCGGTTCGTGTGAGAAGTGATATTGAGCTCTGTCGACTACACTGTACTGTACCCCAGGGAAACCATGTTATTTTTCACTGGCTACTAAGTCACTATGGCATTATCGGCAAAGAACGTACCGAAGAAGCTGCTGAGTTGGCCCATGGAGAAGAGCGTTAACTATATATAGCTATTCCGCTTTAACGAGCACGGCACCTTCAACTGTTGATTTGAGTGGCTCAAAGTATGGACGCTGCAAGAAAGCTCCGCATATTTGTGGAGCATTTTTTTATATCGATGTGAGCAATAACCACATTGAAAGATGGCGCAGGCATTGCGGTATACGTATTGCGATTCTCAACTTTTTAAATGCCTTGAATACTTCTCCTATATATTTTATTTCCTTTTTTTTCAATTTTAAACGACTTTATTCCCATCACCATTAAGGGTGGCGAATTGTAATTTCGCATTTGTTTAACCTCCCTGCCTTTCCTTTCACCTTTTCTCTCCCTCTTCGTGTTAAATGCTCTGCCTTTCGGTAATGTGGCATGCTTAATGCTGCATGACGTATTATACTGTGTCTTATAACAGTTGCGGAAGACCTACACTCGTACACCTAGCCATATTTACATTTGCTGCACTCTTCCAGAGTTTCTTGTTTGCGTTTTTTTTCGCGTATACCCTTGGGGACCCCTTAAATGAAAGAACCCACCGCTCATTACGTTCACGTACGCAATGAGCTGCAACCTCTGCGGCGGCTGTACCAGAACCGTCACCCTTGTTAGTTGCTCGTAGAGTGGTCTACGGTTAATTAGAAACAGCGCGACTTGAAATGCTGAGAAGGAGACAACTACATTGAATGGCGAAACGAGTGAGAGAAGAAGCGAGTGGCTGGACTCAAGTGGGGGCAACAGCGCTTCCGAGAGAACGCGCGAGCACTGTGGCAGGAAGACGAGGAAAGAACGCGTGGGGAGAGCCTTCATTAGCGATGCGCGGAAAAGGGTCGTACGAGGCAGCGGTCGCGGGTTACAGCTCCGTGTTTGTCGGAGGGAAGCGGCCGTCGCGTCGTGCGGCGGCTACTGCGGCCCTATAGTGTTTGTCCACGGAGAGTCACGAGGATTCTGTTGCCTGCGGGCGTCTTCTTCAAGTACTCCGCGAGAACTTCTGCAGCGGGTTTCCCAATTCGAAGAGAAAGAAAGAAGTAAAAGACGGAGCTGTGTAGACTCCAGCTTGCATTGACTCGGAAGAAACGAAAGCGAACTCGCACACGGGTCGGGGCGCGTCATAATTATTTGACGGGGTTTTACGCGCTAATGCACACTTCGACGATTGCTCCTTCCTCCTTCGCTTCCTACATTTTTTTTTAACAGCGAAGCTTGTTTAAGCTGGAGGTAGTCCTGTGGTGTACGCAGAAAACTCATCCGCCTGGTGGTGACGTCACGGGCGTCGCCTAGCAACGGAGCGCCACCTCCTCACATACTACTACTTCGCCGAGCTGGGGGAGAGAGAGCTAAAGGAGTGAAAGCAGAGTATAAAAAAACGCTTAACCTTGCACTCGGCCATGCAACGCTTGATACAGCGAAGCTGGGAGCTGGGCGACCGTAGCCCAGCATTTTCCGGAAGTGCGCGCGAACTTTTCATCTTATTACTCATGATGATGATAATTTATTTTCGCGTGTCTCGGACTTACGGCCGTCACTGCGCGTTGCATAGCGCAGCTTGCAACACCGACACCGCGTTGCAATACCGACGCCGTGTTCCACCGCATTGCAATATGCCGACAACGCGTTCCAGCAGACCCGCTCCGTGAATGCAATCTCTCTCTCTCTCTCTCTCGGACTTACGGCCGTCACTGCGCGTTGCATAGCACAGCTTGCAACACCTACACCACGTTCCAATGCCGACACCGCTTTCACCGCGTTGCAATGCCGACAGCGCGTTCGAGCAGACCCGCTCCGTGAATGCCTCTCTCTCGCTCTCAATTTATTTAGACAGTTTTAGTTTAGGGTTTTTACGCGCCGCTTAGCTGCTGAGCGGAGCGGAAGCACGAATGCGCATGCGCTCTCCGCGCGAATAACTTGGGTAATACACTTCCAACTTGTTCTTTAAGGAAATAAAGTGAACCGCACAGCTAACAAAAACGTCGCCTGCGCATTGGCGCCACAAAGGTTTGGATTGCATTCGAAATGCAACCTCGCTGGCTATCACGTGGCGTTCACCAAGTCGAAGCTTCATTTTCCACTCGATAAAATGGACCGGCAACGCATTACAAGCACCCGTCTAGAAACTTCATGAACAAATAAGTTATATATATTCATTGTACTTTGTAAAAGTGACAAAACGGTTTTTTTATTTTGTTTCACTACGCTGAATTTGGTCAGAGGGCGCTGAAACTACGAAAGGTCCGCTCCGCTACGCTACACGCATAACTAAAACGTGAAAATCGCCCGCCGCTCCGCTGTGGCTTAGCGGGGCAACTCTGAGCGAAGCGGACCGTAAAGACGCTCAACTAAAACACTCTTTTATCTCTCTCCCGAGCCTAGCGCGCAAAACCTCTGCTTCAGCCTCGCAGAGCATTGGCACGAGTGCGTGCGAACGCACCATCTGTGGAGGAAAACGACGACGCTCGAACGCAATCATATGGTTCGCATAAATGCATGTTATGCAAGCGTGGCTGTATAGCCTAGTGGTTACGACGCTCGCTTTGGGACCGTGGGCACGCGGGCACGCGGGCTCGAATCCCATCTCGGCAAGAAAGTTTATTTTCTTCTTGACATCGCCCACTCCCAAGCGCGCGCACTAACCCACCGCGTGGGAGGAAGGGCGAGCTCAGAGGCCGGGGTTCTCGAGTTTCGGGACACTCTCGCTACTTTCAACGAAATCACTAAGCACTATCACCTGGGTAGGAGGATTTATCCTCCCCCTCATAGAAAACTGGCTAGACCTCTGTCGTCCACTTTACGCATGCTTCAGACTAAGTCCTATCCTAACCTGGCCCTTTTTCATTCGATCACTCCAGAGGCTTCTAGCTCTACTTGCCCCGACTGTGCGGCTGTTAGCAATTTAGAACACATGCTCTGGCGATGTCCCTCGTTACAGGGACCCAATCGCATCACGGAAGAATAATGGAGCTCTGCCATTCAGAGCTCAGAACTTTCACGACAAAGTTGGGCTGTCCAGACAGCCCACGATGCGGCGGTTAGGCTCGGCTTACCCGTCCCCACGTGGAAGCGGCCCGCAGCTCTGCCCTAGGGCAGGGCTTCTTAGGACCTATTGAATAAGGTTCTTTGTCTGTCTGTCTGTCTGTCTGTCTGTCTGTCTGTCTGTCTGTCTGTCTGTCTGTCTGTCTGTCTGTCTGTTCTTGATACGAACCACAAATTACGGCTGCCTTAAACAGCTTCGCTGTTAAAATAGCATAGCGCAGCATAGCGGATGCGAGGTAGGCAGGTGGTAGTGGGATGCGTAGAGCTGCTGCCGGCCGCCGAACGCACCCGGTTTCCGTGGCTGCAGCCGATGCCTCTGGAGGCGGCTCGGCAGGTTTCGACCAGAGAACTGGACACTCGTCGCTTCCGAAAGACTGAAGCGAGAGCTAGGGAAGCTGAAACCAAGCGTCTTGCCTAACCTCCGCAGCAGCGCCGCTCGCTCCTCTGCCGTAGCTCTGCCTAGCTTCCCCCCACAGCCGCGCGGGGGTGAAGCTAGGCAATGACGTCACTCTAGAGTATAAAGCTCCGCGTCGCCGAGGCGCGGATACACCCTTTGCCTCGTGAGTTAGCGCCGAGCACATGGGTCGTCCAGAAACTAGCGCCTCTTCCTTTTCACAGTCACCATCTCCGAAGAAGATCGTCACGCCCGAAAGAGGAGGAGCGGCGCGAGAAGCGCCGCGCTGCCTCTAGAGAGCGACTGTCAAGACCTCGCACCGATCCTGGCTTCACCACCACCTAAAGCCTAGAAAAGCCAAGCTAAAATAGAAAGGCCAAGATAAAGCTAAGAGAGAACCAAGTTAAAGCTAGGGAAGGGCCACCAGCTTCGCTGTTTGTCCCGACTTCACATCACTAGTGTGAAGCTGCCCCCCCCCCCCCCTTTTTTGGGGGGGGGGGGGGCAGCTTAGCAACTCTAGTACGCGAGAACGTGCAGTCGCGTACTAGAGTTGCTGGCCGAGACAGAATAATTAAAATAGCGAAATTAGGGCGCAGCGGCGTTCATGAAAGAAAAAAGAAGGGAGTTCGCGGCGTTTAAATGGACGCACGCGGCATAAAGAATGTGCACATTGAAGTACGCAAGTCGCGGCTCTTGCTCGCTCCTTCTCAAAGGTTAACGCAACCGCTACGCAAGTCTGAGCTATACGAGACGAGGCGCCGCGTATCCATAAAATGGTGTTTCATCGCTATTCACGGGTTAGTTAACGTCCGCCCTACAACGACGACCCTATAGAGTCTGGAAAAAAACGCGACGGGTTTGTGAGACGAACATTACTTATTATTCGCTCGAATTCTCTGGGATGTTAAACACACCAAAAAGGGGTTGAGAAATCATTTATTAAAACGCGTACTCACATACGCAAAAGTAGCCGATATAAACTCACATTACATCGGAATAACATCGACAAGCACGTTCACAGCCGAAATGCCACCGCGTATAAAAGCGCACAGAGCAGGAAGTTAAAAGGTCGAAACGGCGACGTCGCTACAGCAAGCGAAGTGCGCAGCTGTCGGATTCGTAAAGGGTACCCTGCAAGGCACTGAACAGATCGCTCGACAGCGCAGAAAGGCCCAGACAAAGGCGCGAGCTGAGAAAGATACCCGTACAGCGTCCTGCGAGACCACGACCTCCGACGCCCTTCAAGATGGATTACCGCCGAGACAACATAACCGAGCGGCGAGCAGACAGATGGGACAACAACGGCGGATCGGTGGTGATCTGTGGCACGGCAAACAGGAAGCTGTGCTCCCGGATCTAAATCGCTTTTTGCTGCGCGTGTTCGGCTTACCGAGTAGGAGCGCGTTGTTTAGCGAAGACCCACATACGTATGATGGCAAAAACGCCATCACGCGCGCTCTGGAGGATGCACGAACACGACTTTGTACGCCATTCGTACAAGTACAAAAGCACGCCTCTCGATAGCGGAACGAGCCCCGTGGGTGGGATCTAAGGGCCTTTCCGATCGGAGAGCGTCGCGGGTGACAACCCACAAGGCCGGAATAGCTATCTCGACCTCACACCAGAGAGGAAACATTTCTCCGCTCTTCGATACCGTGTGGATGTTCGTTTCTCCCCACTAACGCGTCCATGTGCATACACCGGTGTGTACTCCGTCTCTTCTTCCGTTCGCGTGCTCATCTTAGACACCGAGGGTGTTTGCTTTACCCCTGCGATAATGGCTATTTACGTAGCGTAACGCGCATATTTGCGAAAGCTTTGCTCACTGATCCTGCTTGCAGTCGCGACGGCCGCCCAACTCTTCAGGTATACATCACCTTGTCTTTCTTTTCCGCTCCACCGCTGACTTTCTTTCGCTAGTTAGAGAAGCAGTGAAATAAAGGGGGAACCTGTTGGCGGCAGCAGAACACCGAGACAAGTCTGCACACGGGAGACTGACAGGCAACATGATCCCTGCGACCGAAGCTTAATCATTTCTAAGCGTAGCGGGTGGACTGTTGCTAATAATAGTACGAAGGACATTTGTGTCTGTTCACTTGTCCTACGACAACAGAGACCGCATTCGCAAAGTGATAAGTGTTCTTCGTGACTGGCCGGCTGCCTTCACTAATAATAGGTCCAGCATCAGGATCGGCTGGAATATGCTCTTCCGAACAATTTCAGCATAATGTTTTTGCGAAAACGGGCCCAGTTTTTTTTTTCGGAACAGTCACACAGCACAGCTTTAGATCGTGTTGTGGTTCATTTTGAACTCGTAGCACAGCGCAAAATCCACAGGAACAAAAGGCGGAAAGAACTACGGCCCGGCACCGTGTCGGGGTTTTTGCTGCCGCTTGCCCCTGTTAGCTTGCGCCGTGTAGCGCGTTCACGAATGAATCCTAACCAACTCGCCCACATTGTCATCTTACTTCGTGTTACGACGGCGAGGAATATGTGAGCAGAAAGAAATATGCAATTACGAGAAAGCACACCCTCGCACGCTTTCACTACACAGTAAATAGTAGACGCAGCTGTATAGTACTTGCGGTGAAAAAGACACGAAACAATGTGAAGAAGCGACCGGGCTGGAAAGGGCACGCTTATTCTAAAATCTTATTCGAAAAACTGGGCCAGTATTAAAAAAAATCTTGCGGTAGAATTGTTCGTCATACGAAATTCCAGGTCAGTCCTGACGCTGGACATATTAGCGGAAGTAGCCGACCAGTGGCAAATATCAGTTCCGAACGAAAACCTTTGTGAATTCGGCCCCTGATGTTGGTGAGCAGTGCCCCAGACGCATCCTAGACTAGCGCAGCAATGAACATCAATTCTTCGCGTTTATGTTAGAATAAGTTTGAATTTTGGCAATAGAATTGCTATTGCCATCTGGCCTGTTGTCGGTGCGCAAATGCGCTTGCGCACAATGACACCTTGCTTATGTAAAAGTGTACCTGTCTTCTCTGAATAAAATTCGTTGCGATTAACGTTCTTTCCTGTTCTCGCTTCCTTTTTTTCTTCTTTTTTGTCTTACCGGATGAAGTATATGACCAACTAGAGCAGCAAAAATTAATGATATGCAGCTGTATTACTCTAAAGTTGTTCTTCAAAGACCGTGAGCGTCCGAATTGAGAAAGAAAATACGCCACCGGTAGTTTCGTACAAGCGCCTTGCAAGCACGGTTTGTTTAGGACAGCTTCAGCACGACGGACAGCGCTTGTCTCTGCACACTGTACCGCGGGCACTAGGTTCCCTCGTTGCCGCAATCGCCACATGCTGCGGTGCAGATCATCCCTATGCAGAATGCGTAGGCATTCGTAAACGCGACGCCCAACCATGCATAGCCTACACAAAAGGGTCGCGTCTCTTCGGGGAAGTCTTGGTGGAAGTCGAATGCTTAAGGTTGGATCCAGAGTGTATAAAGATAAAGGGGCGTGCATAAAATGTGCATTGGCGTGCAAGTAGGTGGAACATCCTCGCAGCATCTGTCCTAAACAGCGGGATTGATAGGTTGAGCGAGCAGCTTGATCGGTACGTTCATTGCCGATAATACCACAGTGGCTTAGTAGCCACTGAAAAAAAATTGCTCCATGTCTTTTCTCAGTCCGTTTCTCAGCTGAACCAGTTGGACGACGAAGAAAGAATTTTGCAACATCGGCGCGACTTAACATCGCATCAGGAGGCCGTGCAAGCGCTACTACGCATCTTGAGATCGACCGGTCTGTGGGAAGGCCTGTGATTGGAACGCATTTTCTGTTACCTGTTCTTGCTTTTTTTAGAGCGAAATCTCTACTACGCCATGTCTTGCAAGGTCATTCATCGCGTCGCAATGACCTTGAGCCGTCGGAGCGCGAGCCGCCAGAGCGCAAGTGTGGCAAGTTTGACGTCACGCCACGTGATCCGCTGCGGAGAGGCGTCGCAGCTACGCTCGTCCGGAGCCTCGCCACTGTGGTACCGCCTGACTAGGCGAGGGTTCAACGGCTGCTTCGCCGGCGCTTGGTCGCTCAATCATGCCATCTGTCCATGCGCTTCAGGGCGAGCGACAGGTTGAATGCAAAAATCCCGTAGATATAGCTAGACGGCAGGCTGCGAAATCTCAAGCGAAGGCAAAGTTGGATGCTGAAACACCGGTATAAAGGGAGGCCACACCCGCCGTGGTTGCTCAGTGACTATATGGTGTTGGGCTGCTGAGCCCGAGGTCGCGGGATCAAATCCCGGCCACGGCGGCCGCATTTCGATGAGGGTGAAATGCGACAACACCCGTGTCCGTAGATTTAGCTGCACATTAAAGAACCCCAGGTGGTACAAATTTCCGGAGTCCCCCACTACCCATATTCAGATCGTGGTTTTGGCACGTAAAACCCCATAATTTAATTTTTTTTAAAGGGAGGCCAGATTAGCACGTTATAGAGAAGGTTACCAAGCGCGGAAGCGTGAATTAATGAAACATTGTGTGCATAGTCTTTGCAGAACCAAGCCAAACAGACTTTTCGCTCGTGATAACTAGGTCTACAAGAGTTAAACCTCCGCCATTTTTTTCTATCTTTTCCCTCTTTCCAACCCCTATATCCCTCACCCTAGTGCAGGGTAGCAAATAGGATACTCGCCTCTGGTTACCCTCCCAGTCTTTCCTCTTTCGCGCTCTCTCTTAAGGTAGCTTCACTAACCAGAACTGCAACGTTCAAAGGCCAATGAATTTCAGGGTTCAGGGATATATAGCCGCGGTTGGCAAGCCCGGTCTGTTCCTGGGCCCTGCTTCCGGACGGCGCGCGCTATCTCCTCGTCCTCCCAACTCCTGTTCCTTCGCTTTTTTTCTTTGAAATAAAAAAAAAAAGAATTGTCATATAGTTCAGCAGACGTGAGTCAACAGACCTGCGGGCATTGACATTTGCCGGAACGACGGTGTTCGTTCGTCTCTCCAGCCGCTTTTCCTCGGCATTACAATTCACCGGCATGTTTGCTCTTCGAAGTGCTGCGCGAACATTTTGCTGGTACCCGGTATGACCCGCTTCTCTCAGCCACCAAACTTCGTACGCAAGCACAGAAGCACGACGCACAAGAGAGAGAGAGAAAACAAACGAGATACAGCGGGCAAGTGCACGAAAAGAGTGAAAAAAGAGACGCACGCGACGTCCGCGCCGGAAGCAGCGTGAGGGCGATTGCCGCGAGCACGGAATCGTGTTTGGAGAGCGGCGGCCGCTGAGCTAGCAGCAGGCATATAGGCGCGCCACGCGTGCGTGCAACGTGCGGACACGCGCCCGAGCTAGGGCTCTCGCACTTCGGCCTTTGTTTCCCTTCTGCGCAGCTGCGCAGCTGCCCGTCGCTGACGCGTCTCTCCTTTGTTTTGACGTTACGGCTTTACGAGGTCGTCGCCGCTCGGCGGGGTGCTGCGAACTCGCGCTGCCCCGCGCGGACCAACTGGCGTGCCAACGATGTTGCTCGGAACCGAGTTTTCTTTGTCTTCTCTCTCTCTCTCCTCTTTCGTCCCGCGTAAATAAGCGGAGACTCTCTCGAAATATCCCGCGATGCCGCGGGGAACCGAGATGAGTGGTGCCGCCCGGCGCCTTTCGGGGCAAACAAGCGGGAGGGGGGGGGGGGGGGGGGGGGGGGGGGCTACCGCTGCAGTTCATGCCCCGCCCGCGTGTCTGTAGGAGACAAGGCGAGACGAGAGTCACGTTCGGCGAGGGCAGAACCTAAACTGGGGGAAAACCGTCATCCTGCACATAGGCAGGCAGCGGCGGCAGCATAAAGAGTGCTATAGAGGATTTGTTTGCATAAGGCGGCGTGGTCACTCCAGCAGAGATGCACGTCGTATATATATAGACGAGTCCCCTGGGCATTTTCCCAGTAATGAAACTTTTCGCCTCGCCAGAAACTCTGTCGCCGATGTTTGGAAAATGCAGTCGCTTAATTAAGTAGGGATAGAGGTCGAGGACTGAAAAGAAAAAGAAAACAGGGATGTTTAACAGAAGAGCGTCTGGTTGGCCACACTACGCTGGGGTGGGAGAGCAACCCCATTTGGAAGCCGTGGAATCAGCGAAGCGAGGACTTGAGCTTTGGTGGCGCGCAAACTTGTTGTAGAGGCCCCTTCGCCCTGAGACCAATACCGCATTTCCAATGTATTAGAGAAGTGTTTTTTTTTTCTCTTTCTTTTTTCGACTTTATTACGCCAGATCCGAATTACCCGTAGATCGCCCTTTACAGAGAGATCGCCTAAAATCATCATCATCATCATCATCATCATCATCATCATCATCATCCTAGGAGAATAGAACGATGAAAGAGCAAGAGGGGAAAAGCGGTGAACGCGTGTACGTGCCCGAATAGCGCCACGCAATCAAATACCGCTCGCGCAGAACAGTCGTCCTCAGAAACCACAGAAATGCGTTTGTTGCCTTTTGTGCCGGCGAGCGGTGAGGCGTTCAAGTATCGCGTAAAGGGACAATTTTCGGTTGTTCCTTCGTTCCATTGAGTTGCCTCTACATCGTAAATGTAGCGACAGCAACCAAAGCTTGCGCGCCTCCCTGACCACTTTGTCAATTGTCAAAGGGCATGCCTCAAGCCCGACGTATGCTGTAACGGTTCATTGTATTGCACATATTCATAGCTGCGCATTGTAACGCCCCTGCCGATACAATGTGCATCGTACTCGTATGTTTTCTCTCCACGGATGAGCGGCTAGTTTTTTCCGGCGCGGTCACGTGCCTTGTCCTTTCTATTTCTTGTCTTACAGAAAGCGATTTTGCTAGTCGATACGAAGCACACAGTTATTAATCTATAACCTATATGGACCAGCTTAAGACAGCTTCTATAATGTCTGTCGCCCTTAGCTGACCGATGTAGTTATGGATTTACACGCACAGACAATTATTGTCCCTGACATGTCTACTTGATGTGAACACAAGTGAAAAAATCTGTACGAGATCTGTACGAAGTGTACATAACATGTCTGTACACTGTTTACGAACTGCCTAACTATATATTTATAAAAATTTTTCATTACTTCTAGGGGATACAGCCTGGTTTCCTTTCTCGTCTGAGAGCGTCAATACAATAACTTCCGACATCAACATGCGACTATGCTCATTGAAACAAAAAATGACCCTGCGTCTACATGTTCAGTGCACAGCTATTGAAACGCGATACACAGACTACATCCGGCCCGGAGCTTCATACGCTATACCAGTGAGCCCTGGTTGATCGCTGGGAAGCTTAATTCAGTCACAGTGTGTCACAAAGGCCCTCGCTTTCATCGTACAACATAATGTATTGGCTCGGTGTCCCCCAGAGCCCATCGTAGGTGCGAAAAGCGCCGGAAACCATGCGATCCGACTATCGCGTTTCAATCACTGATCAGCTCACTGTACGTATGCACATTTTCTATTACGCAGAGAACACGAAGTCTCGGCATAGTTTAGCGACGCGGTAGGTGTAACAAACGTAAAATGGAAGACCATGGAACAGCGTAAGCCGACAGCTGCAGGCTGAGTGCAGTTGCGCATTTCTTGTAAACACGTGAAAGGAGTTTTACGACGACACGGAACGAAAAAAAAAAACACACACACACAAGAGCTTGCTAAGGAAAAAGAAAGTAGATTCTTTCTAACCGAAGAAATAGCCAGCACGAAAAAGGCGTCAGCAAACGAGAGGAAAAGAAACAAAAAAGAGCAGTCAGCGGGGGCGCGAGGCATGAGCTAAATGATAGGAGGAGGAAGGTATGCGAGTTCGCCTGTCCCGCTCATCTTCATTGTATGCGTGTATAGCTTCAGCCATAATCTATAAGATTATGACTAGCTCACCAGCTCAACTAGCTCACCAGCAAGTATGAACACTTGGATATGCAAGAAGTGCATGGACGTTTGGCAAGACTTCGCTTAGCGGCACCGCGCAATGGGAGAGAATTAGGTGTGCGCCTGACAGACAGGGAACTTTATGCAAACGATGGCGCAATCTCCCTGGCGAGAGGAAATTGTGAGAAAGCGCCTCTACATTGAGAACTCCCACCATGACTTATATTTATCTCGTGATACTACCGCGTATATTCTAAGGCTTACCACACAACGCACATTACCATTGCTCATTGCAGTGAAATTTCTCGTACTGATTTTCACTCTGAGTATTAACATCACATTAGCTGAAGTGCTGGCATGGTAAAGAGCTAATTCCCAGTTCTCTTCAATGGAAAGTGGACGAAACCTCCAGAATATGCGTGGCAGGTCGAAGGAGTGACCAAACAGTCGCCGTTCCAATGTTGCATCTGGACGGATGAAAAAAAAAAAAAAACCCTACTGTAAGCAGATTTCAGCGTCCTGCCTAATGGGGCCTGCCAGCTGTGCGAGAGCGTGCGAACTATACTATATTGAATGATTCACAAAAGACCCCCATCAGCCACATATTGGAGCGCGCAGCAGTGAGTATTGCACCAGTGCCTCAAATTCATACTCTCATCTTGAGGCAAAATGACCCATCCACTGCAACACCGACTTACTTTGCATTCGAGCCTAAAGTTATTTCTTGACAAAGCGCACACCGTCGCCGAAATGATAGTGCATCCCAGTCAATATGGGACGTCTTTGAAAAATGGGATCACTTTTCCGAAGAGACTGGCAGCTGCACGAAATGCAATCGCGTCCTCGGCTGCTGGGGCTGCTTTGCAATTCTGCCTTAAAAGTCCTTCTGCATTTCGCAGCACTTGATACCGCGGATTTGCATAGAAGGCGTCGAGAAATACAGTATACAGTCGCTGAGCTGTTGCCACTTCGGTTTACGGAAAGCGGTATAGAAAATTTGCACTTCTATATAGCAGCACATTCCTATGCATCCTAAGTGCAACTTGGTGAAAGACACTGTTTTGCGTTATATTATTAGGAGCATATCTTGATGTTTAAGTACGAAGTACTGTGCCGGACTACGGCTGCTTGTGCCGCGTGCAAGATCCTCCATAGGCCTCGTTCTGAAATTTTGGTTATACTGGAAGTTGTGAAGCGCCCTCGGTCCAGAAAGAGTTTCACCGCAATACATTCTAAAAACATTTTTTCTTTAGTGATGGCGGAGGTAGAAGCCAATGAAGTGTGGCGAGGCGATGGTGCAAGAATGCTAGCTATCCTCTTCGCTGTAGAGGTTCTCTCTCATTTCCCCAAACTGCGTCCGCCAGCGACACTGCTCCTCTGACGTATCCCTTATACATATTGATATACATATACTTGCGGACAACATTATGCGGCAATGAAAGGAAAAGCCACAAAGGCGGAGCTTTTTGCAAATGTGTTACTGCGATATATGTAGTTCGGTAGAGTATGACGGGGACATATAGGGTGTGTTCCGATGCTCGTAGAAAATGGCTGGATGGAGACTGTTGGCGGAGAGGGGCCATCTTAAGCCTCGTTCCAATTCTGACAAAGCTGGCGAAAAAGACCGCTTCGCGAAGACAGCGTCAAAATAAAATAATAAAAAAAAAAAACCGACGCCGACTACTTTTGGTGTCCGAATACTATGGTGGCTGAGCAGAATGCTGGCGCCTCGACGGGAAGGTCATCTGCACACGAGAAAACGTAGTCAAGCTTTCTTGTGCGCCTAATGTAAGCTACGTTGTCTTTTTCGTAGGTTCGCACACGCGAACTGTTAATTTACAGCGATGATATCTGCTTTCCTTACCTGATGATGTGTGCGGTTTTATGTCGCAAGGGCCAGATATGGCCCTTGCGACATCAGTTTAATAAACGCTAAATCAGTTTAGGCGATTACAGCATTCTTCTAAAACTATGCTTTCGCGATAAGAGCTTAACTTGGAAAAAATCAGATGAGAGTCAAACTTCCATTTTTTTTTTAAAATTATGCACTTAGAACCTCCACGTAGGTAGATCGGCGTGAGGTGAAGAATTTAAATTTCTTTTTTTCTTTTTGTGTGTTCGGACTGTTGCGGTATACAACAAATATTCTCAAGACTTGCTAATACCAGTCTTTGAGTCCTTTAAGAAATTAGAATACAATATACGCTATTTGACCGCTAAATACTAAGCCATGCTGACACTGTCAAAATCCGTCACGTCACGGTTATTAGCTGGTGCGGGACTTTCAAGGTGGCGTTTTACTTTTTTTTTTCTTATCAACTGGACTTTGGAGATCACCGGAAGTCAAGGGCTTACGGCCACCTCCACGCCGCCTGCCAGAAGAAAGAACCCAGTAATTGAAGTAACTCTAACATCTGACGAAAATAAAGTTTTTCCTCCTCCTCATATTGCCTGGCTTATCAATCCCACACGCACAGTATAAGAGTGGCTTTTTTATATTCTAGAAATGTAATTTGCTATTACAACCTCAACTCATTTTTTCTCTTTAGTATTGTCCCTTTAATGTGATGCCCTATGAAAACCTCCGCAAAAAAAAAAAAAGAACTGTTACGAAGCGCAGTGCACGTTCGTGGCGTCGCAGGTCACAACACTGCGGGCGACTGCATAGGCGCACACGCACACACACACGCAAGGTCCAGACAGACACAGTAGCGGTCGCTTACGGACACGCGCCGTGCGCTACGACGGCGCCCACGACGGCACCGAAATATACGGCGCCCAGTCTGCTCGGCGGAAACCGCTATAGCGCACGAGCCGTCGCGGGCAGGGAACAAATTGCCGTTTGTAATTCACTTTGCCCGGCGTCCAGAGAGAGCGCGCGTGCGTGCGGTTGGCTTTGTCGCGCCGCGGGCCCGTCTTCGTCCGCCTCACAGTTTCGCTAGAACCGCGCAGCGCTGTGGAAGGCGTGCGGAAGGCACGGCGAGCTTTAGGAAAGAAGCAGCGCATGCGCGAAAGAGAATAGTGCCTGATGTTTTTTTAAGCGCTACTCTCGCATGTCTCTTGATACTCAAAAAATTTGGCCCACTTAACTGTACAGTTGATGTCTACGTAATGCGAAGCATTTATTATTTGTAGAGTATGGTTGTGTGAACTGTTGTTTGCGAACGGTTATGAAGAGATTACTTGCTGTAGTGTTTGTATTTTGTAAAACAGAATGTTTATGATGACAATATATAAGATCGAAAGAATAATAAACTGCAATGGCACATACGCAGAGGCCCCAGGGGCTCATAAACCCAGTGCACGTGCCCAGCCGCCGCACTGGCGCATACCCAATCGTCCCTGGAGCACGCAATTGTAGACTGCACTATCACCGGGATCGGCCCACGAAAACGACGAGATGGGCTGTACTATCATCGGTAGCGGCCCACCGCAACGGCGAGATATACCCCCCCCCCCCCCCCCCCTCCCCGCCCGCGAAAAGGCGGTCGCACTCGGAGAAAAATGCGTCTCATTGAAATGCGAAATGATTGCAGCAGCCATGAAAGACCAATATTCTATTACGCGGACTTAATGGTGTTACTTCACGGTCTGCAGGCATAAGAGGGGTCTTCCGCTCGCGGGTTTTCAAGACGTAGTGTTCGAGGAAGGGCCCGGAGTAAAGTATAAGAGTTCTACGTCCATTGATAGACTTCCTCCGAGGCAGCCAGTTGATGAACGTTTGGTGAAACACCCGTGCTAATGGTGTAAAAGATTCTCAGGCGGAACACTTGCCATCCAGACACGCCAGGCTAACCCCGTCTGCTGCACCATCACCACCAGCGTGGTTAGTTAATGGGATTCCGCGACTATAGGACTGCCCAGGACGTCGATACGCTGTGACCGCACCCTGTACGTGATTATCACCCCGTTAAGCTTACGGGGACTCGAATTGTTGAAAAAGATGATTTTATCGCACGCAATGCGATATTTCTTAATCTTGTCACGGTTACCGTGTCCTGAAATCTTTTTCGTTTGGATCTGCCGCCAAGTACAAGATTATCGGCCTTATATGTTTACTGACCCATCATGAAATATAAGTCAGCGCAAGACAATAAGAGCACAAGATAGGAAACGTGACGGATGTCATGTTTCCTTCCTTGTCCTTGTCTTGCCTTGCGCTACGGTATACTCAAATGAATCATTACCGACTAGCCAGATTGTGAGTTCTATTGACCAATCAGTCGAATTGGGACACAGAGAACAGGTTATCGTTTTGCCGTGGGGTAGGCAGAAGAAGTGAACGTTTACTTACACTCAAAAGTGCTTAAAACGCCAGGAGAGAACGTTTCTACGCATAACAGCTTGGTGACCACTAACCCCGGCAAGATACCTCGTTATATTTTTCTTGTTAAGGAGCGACTAAGTAGTCTCAACCACTCACTCCCACAATCAGTGAGGTCACAGGGAGGTAGTTTAGGAATTCAAAAGTGGCGTTGTTGCACTATTTTTTTCCCCCAGTGCAGCGTTACAAACTGAATGTTTGTCTTTGGTTAACATTCACGCCTATCGCATCTCATTCCTCTTTCTCTCTCTCTCGACGTAATCTTTTGGCATACCAAACATCTGCCTTCTGTGAAAGTGACATATTAGATTTACATAAGCTCAGACTATTCATCCAGGTTCAGTTACTGTATTTCCGTACAGCAGACACGCGTCTGCGAAAGAACACATGCACTCGCACGCGCTTCCTTGACCTCTTACACAGCAGATGTATATAGCCTCCACCAGTGCTGCATCGTTTTAGTGAGTGCGGCTGTAGGAACCGCACTGCGCGCGCCGTGTTCTCTCTTCGCTGCGTGTCTCGTGGGGGATAAATAATCTGTCTCTTTTTCTATGTCCGCAGCGCGCTGTCCCATGGCTGTCCTTTCGCGCTCGCGTTGTTGTGGCGCCAGCCTCGCTCTTTGAGCGCCGGTGTTGCCGAGCGTCGCCTTTGTCTTGACATTTTGCTGTGCGCCCTGCGCGTGGCATCGGGTATCCTTAAGTTCGTTTCAGGTGCCGCAGAAATCTTGCCAGGTACTTGTTTATGGAAGAAGGCATTCGCGTCGCCATCACTGTTTCATCGCGCAAAAAAACTACGCTGCGCGCGGCACTGGAGCAGCCGTGGTGCTGTCTTTCTTTCGTCTGCTGCTCTCATCGCATTACTTTCTTAATCTCTTTCCTGGCGCACAACGTTGCAATTTTCTTTCGTGTGCGCCATCACGTTTTGAATTCGGCTGCTCTTTTAACGAGGATATCCGAGGAAGCCTTTCTGGTAGGACGGCGAAATGGAACAGAGAAAGAAGGAATGGGCACGACGGGGTGCGTACATAATGAAAGGCTTACCAGGGGAGAATATATTTGTCGTTCATTCGTTCCCGTTTGTCGACATTCCTATTGTTCCGAATGAATGAAGGGACTTTGCGACGACAGAAAAATCTTGACTTCCCGCAAAAGAGTAGACAGATTTATCTGTGATATTTTGTCCGTTGCAACGACTGTTTTGTAACGACTAAATGCGTTCTGACTGGTACAGTTCTTTTTTTTTATCTCGTCAGTTACTGCGTTACTATCTTGCCACAGGGACAAAGGGTGCTTCGTTGCTTTTTCTGACGTTCCATCTTCCCGCATGCTACCCTGTTCGTCCGGCATGTTTGATTTGAAAGTGTGAGAGAGAGAGAGAGGGAGAGAGAGAAAGAAGGATAGGTACGCGCTACGGCTGTAAAATAAACACGCACAAAATGATTAACTCATCGCAAAAAAAAAAAGTATGCGCACGGAAAGAAAGCAGTGGGCACGAGCGGATAAGGACTGCCATGAGGCGAAAATAATTTCTCCGTTTCGTCTATCCGGCCTTAAAAAATAAGTGTGGTGCAGCATGAGGCTGAAGTAATGCTGCTAAAATATATGCCTGGAATTCGGAGAATGTGTCTGTCTGCAAATTTCGCGCTTTAAACACACAAATCGCTCATATTTCAACCTTGAATTTCATTGGCTCTCCTAATGATACAGTGAAAAAGTCTTTACTCTTCACTCAATGACAATATTTCACGGAATTAAAAATTAGGGCATGAGATTCCATGAATCGTAAGACACAAAATAACTTGCATCATTATTTTAAAAATAAATTTATCATGTGCGTCAGTACTTCTAGTTCTAGTTCAAGAAGCCGCTTCTACGTTATGTTTTCATGCAGAAAATAAAATTAAGCGAAATCAACTACGTTGAGAAGGCTAGACTGCCTGCTTCCTCAACTTTCATTTATCGAAGTAGACATGAACTCCAGCACGCTTATCTTAATAGTGTGCTCTAAAATGCGTATAACCACATTGACATAACAAGCGCTAAAGCATGTCGCCCTTTTGCACCTTTTCCAGAGGAACTTCAAGTATGCGCCCAAATCTTTGAAGGAAACTTTGTATCTTACTCTTATTAGGTCAGTGTTAGAATACGCATGCGCAGCATGAGACCCTTTCACAAAAGTTCTTGAAGTTAGAGCTTGTTCAGAAAAGGGCTGCAAGACTCGTCACGGGCATCTGCGACTACAAAATGAGAGATGCGCAAATCAGGGGAAATCTGGGGTGGAAGTTGCTGTCCACACGCAGAAAAATAAGCAGGTTAAAGCTTTTACACAACATTAACAGCGGTAGCACAGGAATCGACAAGAACATATATTTAAAACAACCTCATTATCAGTCTAAGAGACGCGACAATTCCAAGAAAATAAGGCCCTACCAAAGTCGGATTAATGTATTTAAGTTTTCATTCTTTCAGAATGGAATTTGCTACTGGATGAGATAGTGTCTGCACCCAATTTTTAATCTGCCATAGAGAACTTTACATGAATCTGTTTTAGGCAATACTTCAAGTGTACCGTTTTATGCATTGTGTAACAAATTTTGTAATCGTATGCTTTTGGTATTGGATGTGTTGTTTCTATCTAATTACGATGATTCTATTTTTAGTACCATAACTGATATGATGCTGTGTTTCGCGGAGTTCAATATTTGACCTTTATGTTTGTAATCAACACTCCTGCGATAATGCCCAACTCGGGCGCTGTAGGTATTTGTAATAAATAAATAAATAAATAAATAAATAAATAAATAAATAAATAAATAAATAAATAAATAAATAAAAGAGGCCGCTAAATGAAAAGAAAAACGCCTGCGCATTCGAGCACGAAATTTCACACAATAAGGCCGCCTCTACAACCGCTTCTAGCCGCCTAACCTACGCACCCGCATTAACCAAAACGATCGCGCTGCGGCAAGTGGCGATAACGCACGCCTTTGTTTCGCGGTTAGGCAAATTCATTTGTCTCGAACAAGGAGCGGCACACTCCCATGAAGACGCATGTTCAAAGAAAGCTTGCTGCTCCCAGTGGCACCCTGCACGTGGTCGTGAAACCGCACCACCGCTCTTCGAAGTGCAGACCCTGCTGGCGCACTCTCGAAAGGTGCTCTTCGGGATCGAGCCTTTCTGTGTTGGCCAAGTTTTCTCAGAATACGGCGCTGCCGCAGTGACTTGGCACTTCCACGCGGAAAAACAAAAGCAAGATCCGCCCGTCTCTACCGGCTGATATAGACCAGAATCTTTCTATCTCGCGCACCCGTTAGAGTAAGCGCTTATTCTCGGCCCCTGTCGCGAGGATTAAGAGGCAACCGACGGCAAAGCCACGAGGAGCGAACACTGGCAGCAAGCATGCGATAAGAACAGACTGAGCGTTATCGCTGTCGTTATTTTGTTCTTTCCGCCAGTTCCCGCAGTCTACGGCAAAAGATGGCTGCCCGCTAGAAGCGCTGCGAATTCTGGCCTATGGAAACCCACCCCGGGGCTCTTCAATCCTGCGACAGCTACGCCGAAAGCGTCACTGCAACGCTGCTTATGGGAAAGCGTGACCTTCAGTAGTCCGTGGCTGTTCCGTCCGTTTCTGCGTGATCTATCGACTGTGTGCCGGCTTTTCTTCCCAAGGTGTCTGTTCGAAGTCTTTCGCGGTGCTGTGCGGACCAGAGGAGCCAATCTCTGCACGGATGCTCCAGCTTCGTCTTCCCCCATCGTCTCGCTTCTCCCTGCGTTCCGCAAATGATGGATCACGACCATGTTGGAGGGAACAACTTTCCGAGTAAGCACGAAAGCTGCTTCCTTTTTTCTTCTTGTTGGCCTCGTCGCCATTTATTTTCCAACTTTTTTCTTCTTGCTTATACCGCATGTCTTGGAAACGTGATCTGCCCACATTCTGACGGGCTTAAGTCAAGAAGCGCGCTGGTCAAGACATGGCCGAGCCTTTCATCTTTTCCAGATGATTTCAGTCTACCGCAGTTGGCTAATGCTTTATGTACTTTAGGCATAACTTAGGTCTAGCGATGGCGGGAGAAGAGGAGTGCAATCCTTTCCGAGCGCTCCACCGCAGCATCTACACCTTCAGACGCCACAAAGCTCTCGCGCGACAGCACGTGTGGCGTTCGGCGACGAACACGCGCCCTCTGCATCGGCGCCTTTGAAAAGAAAGAGAGAGATATAAAAAAGAAAACTTTGCGCGCAGCGCAGAATAAAACACATCGCAACAGATACAATCAAGGCATTGGCAGCACATTCCAATTAAGAGGATGAATTGGTGAAAGTTCACACGGAGGAACACAGTGTCAGATTGCGAACACACAAAAACGCGATCACTGTTCGGAGCGGCTTCACACGATCCCTGTCGGATAGATCATGCTTTCTGACTATGCATATATTTTGCAGACTATGCTGGACTTTTTTGTTGTTTTTCTCCTTTTAAACATTTTCTTTCTTTTTGCCTCGGCTATTCTTGGATCTTGATGTTCGTGACAACGGTATCTTAATGTTTGTGGGACTGCCAGCTCTTCAGTGACATGTTTTCATGTTCAAAACATTTAATGAACAACAGCAGCACACTTAATAACTATATGCTAGAGGTGGGCGAATATAACCTTTTCCTTATACGAACCGAATACGCAAAGTATAAAGTATCGAATTATCAAACGCAGACGCATATATTTACATCAGGGATATTTCTTTTGGTGTAATTAGGTACGACGCCTGTATTATCTTGTGTGCAAGATCGTCAAGTTTCTTAAAAGAAAAAAAAAATGCAGCACAAATAACCTCTAAACATATTCAGAGATTTGGTTGCAAGCAAGATTTGCGAGAATAAATGGTTGCTGTAGGCCGTAGACTATAGCTTTTAGAAAACGGTGCATGAATTGTTGCCGAAAGAAAAACGGAAGTGGGGAAAAAAAAAACGAAAAAAGAAAAAAAAAAGCTGTTGGAGGTACTGTGCGCAGTAAACAAGTATAAACTGGCCGTTCCAATGAAAACATGAGTGTGGTTGAAGCGTAACAAATAAAACTGCTCCATGACTAGGGTTCAAAAACACTAAAGTCTACTAGCAAAGATCGCGGTTTTTACGCAGGTTTTCTCTGCGAAGCCGAAAACAAAGGTTGAAATACCCATTTTGTATGTGAATTGCTTCCTTAACATTTGTCGTTGTTTCTCTTCTGAAAACTTGTCATACTTTGTGTAGTAGACAGAGAACAGTAGCGGGATAGTAGGTTGTTCTGAAATATGCATGTTCTGCAAGCCTGGCTCTATAGCCAAGTGGTAACGACGCTCGCTTTGGGACCGGGGGCACGCGGGTTCGAATCCCACCTCCGCAAGAAAGTTTCTTGGTAGTTTCTTGATACGCACCACAAATTACGGCTAGCTTAAACATACACATCTTTAAGGGACCCTTATGCAGTGAGCGAAAACTCGCTAGCAATCCCAGCGCAGCGCGTGCCGCGTCTCTACCAATCACAGAGCGGCGCGTGCCCAGTGCTTTCTACCAATCATAGCGCGGCGCGGTGCCGGCCAGCCGGACGCAAGAAAAAAAAAAAAAAAAAAAGAACGCTCGTCTTGGCGCATATTTTTAGTTTTTATCACAAAATGTTTTATTAGTGTACGGGAAACCTCCATCCTTCTTGCGATATGAATAATAAATATCTCTTGCTGGCACATCCTTGCATTTTTTTGTATATTCTCTCGGTTTGACGAGACACTGTTTTCAGATATTAGCATCCACTCTTCTGCAAGTGAATGCTTTATGTATGTGTAATATATTAAGAGCACGAATAAACGTTTGAGCTTGCAAGCGCTGTTCTCGACTATTAGAGCACACAAGAATAAAACTCAGAGCATGGGGCGTTGTGGGCCTGTCCCGAAATATATGACCCCCGGTGAGCCTTTTCGGGCCGTAAGTACTCCGGGTCATTTGTGTTCCAGCGAATCGTTTTTCATTGAGAGAAAGACCCTCGGAGGAAGGGAGGAAAGAGGCCGGTCTTGTGGATTGCTCTGGAACCGGCTATAACTCGGTGTGCAAGACCTCGTTTTTATTCCTTTAAATATGAGTGATGAGCAGTTTACGCAGACTGTTCAGAAGAAAACGAAAGCGGCGGTGACCCGTAGCAGCCTAGGCGAACCGGATGGCAAAAACAAATAGCCTTTTAGTGAATACATGGAGAGCCTTTTATGCGTGGATAGCAAGCAATAACACGCTTGGGAAAACGTGTGGCTAAAAGAGGCTTTTCATGAGATTTGCAGTCATCGCAAGGTTCCCACAAAGAAGACACAGTGTATTCGCCACTAGAAAAACGTAACCCGAATATAACAGTGCCATTATGGCTCATCCGCCGTGGAGGCTTGGTAGCTATAAGGCGTTGCGCTGCTAAGCATGAGGTCCCGGGATCAAATTTCGACCACGGCGACCGCATTTCGATGCAAGTGAAATGGAAAACGCCCGTGTACCGTGAATTAGGTGCAGGCAGCCCAAATTAATCAGGAGTCCTCCTACTACGGCGTGCTTCATAATCAAATCGTGATTTTGGCACGTAAACACCTGGAATTCAATCCTCGAGCTTAAACAATTTCGCGAATTCACAGGCGTATGTGCCATTGCGCTTGGACCCTTTCTGCACTACCACGGCCCAGCATTTCGGCGTTACACCTGACGGCAAACGCCCAGGTTAAACAGCTTCGCTGTTAAAAAATTGCGCAGATCCCACGCAATATGGGAATCGGTATTACACGAACCATTTTTCAGGTAACTGGTTATTCCGCATCATTTGGAAGGAGAGAGAGAGAGAGACGGGGAGAGGTAAGGCAGGCATGGGGGAAGCGAAAGAGAACGCAAAGAATAGTGGAGTAAGAAAACAAACGCGCGAGAAAAGAACGGAGGGAATGTGGAAAGCCTGAAAGTATCGATGTCTCTCTAATAAGCCTCTCGAACGTAAAACTTTCAATTGCGCCTTGACCGACTTCTGGTGTGATGACCATTTGGGTCGGTATTCCACGATTGTCTGTTCTGGAAGCGGCCGGTCGTCAAGACGGACCAATGCGTTCGCGTACAAAGGACATGTTCGATAGTTCCCTCGCAGCCGCAGTAGTCACAAGCAGCACTGTCGTCCCTTCCGATGCGGAAAGCCAGTGGTTTTGTGAAAGCGACGCCAAGCCACAGTTGGCAAAGTACTGTTGTCTCGGTCCAGATAAAGGACGGAGTCGAAGAGAGGGGTCAAGGTGAATACAGACGTGTGCGCTGGAAACTTGGCGTGTTCCACAAGGCTTGTGTGGCATCATTCGCAAGCACTCAAAGTTTCGATGCGGTATCTGTTCTTGACAGTGGGATGGGCTCTTGCATGCGCTCTTCGTGAGCAGATCGAGCAGCTTCATCGGAATTTTCGTTGCCCATTAGGCCATAGTTGCTTGGAAGCCACTGAAACATGACGTCGCATGTGTGACGACAGCAACAAAGCGACGACGATAGTGACAACAATGACATGGCGAGTGGTTTGTTGCACTCCGGCGCAGAAACGTTACAAAGGACCGATGCCGAAGGTGCTGAAATATGGTGGAAACTAGCACGCTATCACTTTTATAAGCAACTTGTTGATATGCGCTATACGACGTGGCGCATGTGAAGGACAGTTGTAAGTTGGACAATTATTGACGCGTTTTATTCCTGCCTCTGTGGTGCGAGCGCATGTGCTCCTGCTCCTTAAAGGAAATTGTTGCTTTGCGACGTCAGACATGCGCGGATCATCGAAGCCCTGTCTATAGTCGGTGTTGGCACGAGAGGAGCATGCACATATATGTGGCCTAGTCAGAAAGAAATGTGTGTGACCTAATGGCTAGTTTGCCTGCTCGGGGAGTCGGGTTTGATACCACCGTGGGACACGTAATTTCTGTTTTATTGAAGACGCTCGCAACGACGCGAGACAGGAACCTACCTACCGCAATGTGTCTGGCATGAGGCCTAGTGCGATGAAAAAAAATCTACTCAAACTCCAGATCGGGCAGCGTCAACCTGTAAACTACGGATACGAAGATACACTCTCTAAAGGTAACTGTTCATGCAGGTAAATTCGCTTTTACGAAGGATAATAAAAAAGGAAACTACATTACTTGCGATCGCAATATTGATTGTTGACACTTCTCTACCTCAGTGCGATATTTTAGTTGACTGTCGGTGTTCGTGATGTTGACAGTCGGCGTTCGTGCTCTTTTTGTGTTTCTTGTGCCCCTATTGCTCACTCCTGATTTTCCAAATGTTGAATTTTCTGCTTCACTACGCACATGCCATGTGCATGTGGGCTGCGTCGAACTGCCTGCACGCCTGTCGTGCGTGACCATTGCACCTGCAGGAGCGTCTGTCACGTGTATTATTGGCCTTCACACATAGACAATGAAGGCAGAGCTTAACGCCAAAGCTTAAGAAAACTACAGATTCTGGTTACAAGGCCGCTGTAGTTGCGGAAATCCTTTGACTTGCGCCCAATAGAAACATTACGAATACCGAGTGTGCGTGCGTCAATATTTTTTAAGCGAACGGCAATCTCGAATAATTATTAGTGTCTTATAATTCATATAATGTTAATTATTCTCTTTTTTCTGGTTGAGCACTTAGTATATAATGCGCAAGTTGGAATACGCTAGCGCAAGACAGGGGTAATTGGAGATCGCAGGGAGAGGCCTTCGTCCTGCAGTGGACATAAAATATAGGCTGCTGCTGCTGCTGCTGCTGCTGCTGCTGCTGATGATGATATAATGCGTATCCAACAATATTTGCTCCTCTTAGAATAACTATACGCAGATCCTTTGGTGGCATGTATGTGTTCATGGTGATGCTCGTGTTTGGTAGTGCGATATGTAGTGTCTTATATCACTGGTGCTTGTCAAGCAAAATTGCTTCTACGTTGCTTGCTCTTCGTTTTTTACTGCACTTGCAGAACTTGTTTTCTTGCGTGTAAGGTATGTCGGAACTTAATTAATGAACGTGGACCTTTCTGGACTGACCATTCGCACTCTTCCTCAGCTATACATTTAGCATTACGCTCTCCCATTATTATTTATTGAGGGATATTCATTCTCTTATTATTGCGATAGCAATTATATGGACACTTCAACCGGATTTCTGCCCTCGGCGTCGCCGTCGCCGTTGCCGTGAGGTTCCGTATAGATAAAATCTTCGCCGCGCGCCGTATGCCCGAGCGGAAGCGTGCGGGGACGCACGCTATCACGGAGAGCGAACACACTCAATCTCCCACGCGCAAGCAAGGAAGCGGTAAGCGAGCGCCGGAGGGAGCGGGGGGGGGGGGGGGGGGGGCGCACTTCTGCTCTGCCAACAACCGCGCTCGTCGCTCGCCCGCACCGTCTCTTATCTCCACACGGCTCTGAACTTTATGCGCTGTGCATTCGCCGCTCAGTTTCCTTTGAAGCGATAGACTGCACGTACCTTCGCCCGCTGCGGCGTATGCGCTTGCTGCCAGCATTTCGACAGTCGTTGTCTGCAGTCATTCAGTATTATCTATTCATGTTTGTTTGTGCGCGCTCACACCACAGTTAGTAATAGTCGGGCCACATTTTCCAACGCACGCTACACATGCAATGCTGCCCGGATCGGCAGTGCAGCGCTACAGGTGTGTCCCTTCGCACGCGCTGCCCACGGGAAGCGCTTCTCATCAACACCACCGTTTCACACGCGCCTTCTCGTGGTCATCGAGTCTCTCTTCATGTCGGTCTACTTACGCCGCAGCACACCTGCTTACTTAATCAGCTCGTGTTTACTACAATTCATATTGCTACCAAAGCCGCTCACCTTACTTCGTATGACATTGCTGTGTTGCTATCGCATTCATTGCTTTGCCCTTAGGGCGAAACTGTGACATTTTTTTCACCACAGCCGAAGAGTAGTCGGCGCCTTTAATAGGCGGTGCCATTCCTTAAATGCTGCTGACATTAGCATTTAAAAAGAACGCCATGACTGAGAATCAATGTTTTGTTGATGTATGCTCAGATAGGCTCAAATGTCACGGTAATGACTATAAGATCCCGCGTTTACTGAAATCATACGTGAATTTCCCAAGATAAACGCACGAGAATACTACAATCTGGGTACGTAAGCGCGTAGAGACGGAGTCTTTAAAAGAAAATACCTTGATGATTTTTTTCGGTGCCTTGATAAAGGCACTACCTAAACTGCAACATGTCGCAAACATTTGCGTCGGCTTCTCTTAGAACGCGCCTCATAACTTTTAATTTATGACCCGAAGAGAATGTCAATAATTCGCTTAACTGAATTGAAATAGCTGGCATAGTGCATTGTACGCGATGCCACAACTTGCTCAAGCCAACTTTCAGCTCTGTCAGTCGCATTCGCCCGCGAACTAAAAATTTTAAACGCTCGTTTTTTTTATAACTACAAAAATATTGCATGCGTAAGCACTGGAGTCAATGCTCATCCTTACTTTCTTTACTGTTTTGTCTGGTTACTCTGTTTCTACAAAGTGGTGAAAACGTACTCCAACACGTGTCACTTTCCATCCTTCTACTTGATTAGCCAGATAATTATTTTTGTGAATCTGGCAGATCAGTCTCTGCGCTCGATTAATCGACACTCAGTTGTATCGGTATTCGTCTTTCATAAATGAAAGAAGTGAGTAAAGAACTGCTAGCCTTTTCTCTCTCTCTTTCTGCTGGTCCCAATTTCTTGACGTCGGCTACTATTCTTTCTGATACCAGCCAGAGCTACCGTGAGGCATGGTCGTAGCCTATGGTTCCCGTCACTGCACGGCACTGGTGCACATCGCCTTAATCATATCTGACAGGCGCTAAAATACATCACCGAGAAAGGCAGCGAATCAAACGTTGGAATAAAAAGAGAAGTATAAGAGCGACCGCAGACGTGGCGATGAAAGCTGGATACGCAGCAAGAGGCCAGTCGGATTCATTTGTGAGCGTGAAAAGAAGCGAGAGATCTCTCTAAAAAAAAAAAACAGCCCCCACTGGCCTGTCTATATAGGTATGGTTTTTGGAGTAATCGACAAGACGAATGGTTCTACAGTCCCAGCGGATTCACCGCAGCGATCGAAGTCATTCGCCTGCGCGCTTGGCGCAAGGAGCTCAAGCCTCGCGCTGAGTTATGAGCGAGCGCCGCTGGCAAGCTTAACGAGCTACCTCCACTGGTGAATGAAAGTCGAGTTCGTTCGACAGGTGCGGGCTGGAAGCGCGTGGCGGACGTTCGCTTCCCCAGTGGTATCCCGGGCTAATAGCACCTTCTACTGAGAACGGGTTACCTTCCTCACACGAGCCGTTGTTCTGTTTCTGATAATCCCAAGCTGTAGGCCCCAGTGTTGGGAGTCTCTGTGGCGAAGATGCGGCAATTTTTACATTGTGCTGCTCTTTGCAATCATTTATGACCTGCTGGTGCTAGAACACATGCTGTTCGCGGCGAAAGTTATAAGTACATGCATACATTTAATGCCATCTTTGTATGGCATGGTATGAAGAACTTTATTGGGTCCTGAAGGTCAACCCTGGGTTGACCTCCCACGTTGGGACTGTCAGGCCAAGCCCTTCAGCCACATCGCAGGCCTTCTGGTCAGCCCGTAATTGGTCGGAGAGTGCTTCACTGTTTAGCATTTGTCGCGACCACTCCTGTTCCTTGTCACAGTCTGAGAACACCGTGATCATTGTGGTGCGGAACTATTAAATGTCAGCCTAGAAGGTTTCTACCCGAGGAACTACAATCTTACGTCTTCCTGTCATATTCCGAAACACTTATCATCGGTAATCGTCACAAGCTCCAGCGGAGCCTCGAGCTCACGTTATCGCCAGGATCTGGTGGTCGAGGCGGCGGATAATAAAATACGATTTCGAAAATGTGCACATACCAGCTCATACTGCTGTTTTCTGAAGCGTGCTGACTAGCTAAAAATGACACATCGTAATGCCACCGCCGAAACGCGTGAGATATTAGATGTGCATGCAGCCGAGCTCCTCTCTCCGCATCCTTTTGGACACGACGCGCCATCTAGCAGCGCTGCCGCAGAGTCCGCGCGTTGCGTGTGTCTGAATATACCGGGTGTTTTTTTTAGACCATGCAGAAAAATTCACGAGCCATTCCACTTTGTGAAGGTGGATGACCAGCGAAGCTGTTTAGCACACACGACACAGAGGTGACACAAAACTTTGAACAAAGGTAATAAAGTTTATTCCTATCCTATTGTCATGACCGGTGATCATCGTGACTATAGGTACGCACACACGCATTCTCGTATCACCTCTGTTATTAAATCTGTCCGTCACGTAAGACAATGGTTGGCTCATGCCCCTGTTAAAAAAAAAAGTTGACGCGGCCTCCCCATTACGACGACAGAAGAGGAGTAAAATTCTACGCTAGAATAATTAGCGGCAACGGAGCCAGCTGTGAAAGAAGAGGACGACGACGAACGCGCGAATACTGGTACGACCGCGTTTTCGCGGTTGCGCCGAGGGGCGCCAACGATCCTACTGTGGAAAAAGACGGCGACGCTCGAGCCATTGCTGATAATGATAGTTTTTGTTGACGGAGACGATAAATACACGGAACTCTAGCCATAAACTGCTTCGCTCTATAATATTTAAAAATTGCCTGTGGCAAATAGCATAAGTGTGGTCATTAAGCGGGATTACTCAAAGAGGCGTATACATTACTTGTAGGAGAATCGCTAATTAACTAATCGATAATAAACTAATTAACAAGAATTCTGTGTGATCAAAAGGAAGAAAACACCCCTTATATTCAGACAAAATTGTGTGCATATATATGACGCAGTTTCTATTCCGCCCTGCACCGGAGGAAATTTTGAAGGATTACGTACCCCGTCACCCAAGTTAGCTTCAAATAGGTTCATTGAAATGTGGCAAATCCTTAGTGGCACATATCGAATGACCCAAGTTGGTCCAATGGTTGACTTTCAACGCGGTTCCGTGAGCACAGCAACCCGGTGCCCAACCCATTAGATCATGGACTACCCATGGACCCAAGTTTGTGGGAAAATGGTTAGAAACAAACGTAGAACCATAGAAACATTCCTAAAAAAGCTGCTTGTCTGGTAAAAAAACTAGAAGAACGTCACTGTGGTCTGTCGTCTAACATTGACTTTGCCCTGTGGGAGGCACGAGCATGGTGATGGATCTCTTTCAGTGACCTTTAACAAACAACAAAGCAGAAAAAAAGCCTGCTGCGTGTCAGCATAGTGCATGCCAGATTGCTGTGAGCAGGTGGAAGCAAACGTTTGATGAGGTAAAGTTCAGAGGTGGTAGCGTACGCTATGACGCCTACCTTCGGACGATTTACGGAGCTCCTGAAATAATTTTGACACTTGCAAGGCGTATATCGCGAGTAACCAGTGCCATTTTCTTATTAAAAAGCTTACATCTCTTAAAAATAAATACAAGCGCTGCTACAGGGACGAAATCAACGTGTTCGCGCATGCTGTGGCCTGGGAACTTATCATAGGAAACTGTATTATAGAGGGCAAGCCTCGCTTGTCGATAACGGTCCAAAGAGCGCATGATTTCACTTTGAAATATAAACAACGGAAATATCGCGGCGCCTTCGGAGAGCAGGACACCTGTAGCAGCATTCACTTGACTCATGGGTCGGCAGCCAACGAGTCGCGTGAGCGATATAGCCATCAAGGCGCGTATTATATGCGGCCCCAAGCATATACACTCACACCATATTATGCCATTCCATTTATACGGTAATGTAATTGACATGGTGCCAACTATTCTAGCGCTTCATAGCGATGTGAAAGCGCTGTTTTCTGTAGCGTCTAAATGAGCATTACACGAGCTACCCTCTCCGCACAAGCTGAAATTGATGGATAGTGACACGCTGACGAAGCGTGAAGCGAAAAAAAAAAAGATGTCTATCTCCTCTGTAGTTTCTCAATGTCGGTGTACGCAAACACAGGTTTCGTATATATTCGCTGTTCTGTAAAGCAAATGCATGTATTCATATATTGACGCACGCTTCCAATGGCATGGCTTCGCAGCCATGCTTTCGAACTGTCGGGCTGTGATGAAGACGATCGCTCATCTCTTCTGCTTTTGTGTTTACTTTAGTATGCATAGGAAATTGCCGTCAGCCGCCATAGGCAAATAAATGGGACACTTGACTATGAGAACAGGTGGCTATAGGTTGCTATTGACAACTGAAATGCTCACTGAATCGATTGAAGTCGCTACTCCGCATTTAAGTATATGCAATTATGCAGCGTCACAGATTGTCACCGTGTTGTGTTCTTCGTCGCATCCATTATAATGTTGCTGCCTTCGCTCTTGTTTCCTTCTTCCTTATATCCATATTTCTATTGTTAACCGTACAAGGGCGTCAAGCATAATTTGGTATAGCACAGTACAATGCATGTGTCATTTTCTGTCATCTAAAACAGTGGCGAGTATAAAAGAAAAAAAAATGTCGCAGTTTTACCCGAAAGGCGAAGCATCAATTGTGATTTTAACTGTGTACTCGACCCTATGCGCGACTCACGAGGGGCAAGGCAAAACGCTTCCAATGCGCATGGAGCTGAATTATCTCGTACAGTGAAAGAATTCCATTTATCAGATGCCTGGGTACGCATGCATGGTGGAAGTTTTGGGGCCACATGGCAGCAAAGGCAATTCGCAATGTCATCGAGATCAAATGTATTTTCCCCCTGAATTAACATCGCAAATTGCCCAGTGCAGCATCCTCGATCTTCCTGCAGACACAGGACACATTTCAGATCATCGAGCTTTCACTGTCGTGCTGAACCTCGAAGGAGGGCCAGGTGAACGCACTGATATGTGAAAACTAGACATTGCTTCTTTGCGTGACCAGGTAACCCTAACCGAACTCATAGCGCAATAGCTGCATCAGTTAGCGATTATGAATGTAATGTAAGTGGGATACCTTAAAGGAAAGGTGGAGGTCGGCATGCATAGCAGCTAGCAGGAAACGCAAAAGAAAAGAGACTACAGCAGCTTTGTGAGTGCCTGAGAACGATAAGAATAGTACGAGATGGTGGCTCCCAAACACAGCTAATGTACGAGTACCTAGATCACCAGTGTAAACGATACCATAGGCTGGTAGTCTCGTACCTCTGCAAAGCCGTGGATGACGAACAGGCCAATTTCTGATCTTGAGGTACTGCGGTTGGCTCGTACGTCCAGCAGGAAGCAAAATGGCAGCTCTTTTATTGAAAAAGGTTATAATAGAAGATGGCACAGAGAGCGGTGCGAGACGAAATATCGAAAGAATATTTTGGAACTGGCTCTCAGACGCTTTATAACAATCAGTCGTCCCACATTGCTCTAAATGTCAGGCCAGCACACCATGTGTCTTCGCGACTTGATCACAAACTTAAAATCGAACCTATCTTCGCCCGCACTGATCTGTTTTTCCACTCACCTCTCCTCCTCGCTATCCGTCAGTGGAATCTGCTTCCTGCTGACATCGCATGCATAGTTAATCATGACTCATTTGTAAATAGTTTAAAGTTGTTCCTAGAAATCTGAAATAAAGGCTATCAGTAATCCTTGCCCCCTCATCTCCCAAAAAAGGGAGGGAAGGCAAAAAAATGGAAAGAAAAATGGAAAGATGAAAAATAAATTTAATTCTATTACTCCTTGCTGTTACGTTTCAATTAGATTTCCCAATGTTATGATTTAATCTGTAATTCCTTTCATGTTCAGTGATGTATACTAAAGATCATTGTCTTCTTTCCGGCTGTTTTATCAGATACATGTAATACCGCCCATTATGACAAGTGTTGGAAGTGTTTTGCGAACCTTGAACCTTGTGATTAACATACTGCATTATTTTTTTTTCATTTTTAACTCGCTGTATATGCTGTGTAATAAGTCATTGTTTTTGCGCTAATTCGTGTTTACTGATTCTTGTTTTCTAATTCACATTTTGTTTGTTTAGTTATGTATTTTGTGTATTTTGTGCCCCATTCATTGTAATTCCCCTTTGAAATGCCCTCTGGGCTTTTAGGGTACAGGAATTAAAAAAAATCCTTTACAATGCCCAACCTTTAGGTGAATAAATATATGGTTTTTGTAATAATCTACCCCAAGTGGAATACACAGAAGGCAAGAATTTATTGTCTCCATCAAATCTGTAAGAGGTTTTTGATGTTATCTGATTTATTAACAGCGGATCAACACCCACCAGTCGAATTTTACCGGTCCTGCTGGCCAGAAGTAAGCACAGCCTTGGTATCTCTTCTTAACGGAATTCATGCACGCGAAGGTATTACTAATTCTCAAACTCTTGCCAAAGCCAGACTCCAACTTTGCAGAACCCTCATCCTGGAGGCCCATAACGCTGCTCAACACACTCTACGATATTGCCAACCCTTCTTGTAAATCGCATGAAGGTATTATTGCCTAAAATAGTCAGTGTGCATCAAACATGTTCCGTGCCTGGTCGGAGTATATTTTCATCTCTCCACTTAACACGTGATAATACACAATACACAACAGCGCATGAAGCTTCAGGAGTATTGGTAAGCTTAGACCAAGCCAATGCGTTCGACCGCTTAGAACACCAGAACTTATTTGAGATGTAATGATGCTATAACTTCCCCGAAGAGTTTGTTGATATCCTGTGGATGTTGTATTCGGGAACAACAGCTGAGCTACTACTTAACAGCACTTTGACTCCTAGGTTTGATGTGACAAGGGGAGTGCGGCAGGGCTGTCCTTTGTCACCTATATTGTTTGTGCTTGCGACTGACCCATTGTTAAGGCGCTTTAGCGAGAGCTAGCTTGTAGCAAGCGAGCTCGCTTTAGCGAGAGCTCGCTTGTTATGCACCCCGTTCCCTATGCCGGGAACGGGGTGCATAAAAGTGTCAGCTTATGCGGATGACATTACTTTGTTTTTGCGGGATGGGGACAGTTTTGTAGAGGTATTTCGTATTTATAATAAATATGCATCATTGTCAGGGGGTAAAATAAATATGAGGAAATGCGAAGCTATAAATTTAGGACGCACCACAATAACATTACCAGTAAGCATTAAACAGACCGAGCATATGCAAATATTAGGAATAAAATTTTCTACAAGTGGTGTTTCACCTCACACGTGGCAAGACATTATCAGCTCCAGTAAAGCACAGTTGGAAGCAGTGACTGCGTCACCACTACCGCTAGCAGAAAGGGCTTTCTTGATTAAGAATGTATTGTGCAGTAAACTGTGGTTTGTTGCAAGGGTGGCTTTCCCGCCGTCACCAACAGTACGCTTAGAAAACACTCATTTTCTCATGGTTTTGGATAAACAAGTCGCAATACGTAGGACAGCAATTTTTGCGTCTGCCGAAAGCCAGCGGTGGATGGAGCTTGCCGTGTATAGTTACATTTGATAGGCTGCTGTGCACTAAGAGTACATGTGACCTACTTGATGGTGATGAGTATCCAGGTAGGCCACTGCTCCTTTATTGGCTGGGTGATTACCGTCGTACGCTTATGCCGCAAAATACAGGCGACTTGCTTCCGACAGCGGTAACGCCAGCACCGCAGTATGCGGCGGCTGCGCGCTTACAAAGCCAGCTTGTGCAAGTAAGGAATACAAAATGGCGTACGACACCAGTTTCAAGGTTTTGTGAAATGTTGTGTGAGACGGCTGTGCCTCCAGGAACAGCTACTACAAAAACATTGACAGCCGTTTTTTCACCTGATTTGCCTTCTAAAGTGAAGGATTTTCATTGGCAAGATCAGTGGGGCATTCTACCTACAAGAGACAGGCTTGAACGCTGGGATATGGTAGCGAATGATAAATGCATACATTGCGCACAGAGACCAACACGCATGTAGTAAAGGAGTGCGTTGTAGCGTGCACCTTCTGGAAGCTGGTTGGAAGATTATTTGGAATATCAAATCTTGCGGGCACCACGGCGGCGCGATCGGTTTGCGAGTCTCGTCTACTACAGCGTTAGCTACATTTTGTGGTGCTTCCGAAACATTGCAGAACGACCCCGGCAGCCAAATAGCGCAATGTACCCCAGAGTAGAGCACTGCACGGGCTCGAGCTTACCCGAAAGCCCGAGCCCGGCCAGGCCCGTGGGCCGGGCCGGGCCGGGTAGCACAGTTCTTTCACGGGCTCGGGCCGGGCTCGGGCACGGCGTGTGCTTTTGTAGCGTTAGCTACACTGGCCTAGCCAAGCCCGTTTCGCGCGGCACATCAAAAGCCGTGCTGCGCATGCGCAAGGATCAGTGATGTCACACGGCTTGCGCACCGGAGCCACCGGAGCCGGCACCTCTCGCGCACTCCGCCGCCGCCGCGCGCGACTCACCGCCGCCGGTCTGCGCATTTCAGAGGAGTGACGTCGTAGCCGTGGTAGACGCACTGGCGCCGGCGCGCGCTCGCTGTGCAGTCGCCGTCTGACACTGCGCTGGAGCCGCTGCGCTTCTGACTGGCGTTTGCCAGTGTGGTATAGCCATGGAGAAGGAGAGCGCAAATGCTGCTCAACAGCGCAGAAGAACGGAGAAGCTTGACTCATCGGATCCCGAAGTAGTTGCCTGGCAATTAGCGGTTGAGCGTAGGAGGAATGAACAGAAGAAGGCTATATACATGTGCCACATAATACGTATACCGCGTGTGTGTCATTGGAGCAGCAGTAAGCATGACAATCAAGCTAATCCTTGACAATCTAGACAACCAGGAAAGCTAAGAATAATCAGCTGAACCTTTGCTAACGCTACGTATATCCTGGCATAGCCGAGCTAAGCCACTGCAACTTTTTTTTACTCGGGCCCGGGCCGGGCTCGGGCTTTCTGGTGGTGTGCATGTAATGTGCAGCGAGTTATTCTCGGGTGTCTCAACTCTGAAAAACATTATTTTTCGGTCTCGGGCCGGGTTCGGGCCGGTTTCGAGTCGGGCTCGGGCCGGGCTCGGGCCTAAGGTAAAGGGGTGGCGGGCCGGGCCGGGCGGGTAACGTAGATTATTTCAGGGCCCGGGCCGGGCCCAGGTCTCGCCATAAAAGTTTTGATCGGGCTCGGGCGGGCCGCCCAACGTAAAAACGGGCCCGGGCCGGGCCCGGGCTGAAAAAAATCGGCCCGTGCAGTGCTCTACCCCAGAGTGCGCAAACGACGGGTGATAATATGGGGTCATCTTGAAGAACAGCTGTTCAAACTCGGTGAAGCCAAGTTTCTTCGCCGCTGGTCTATACGCGGTACCTAATCGTCTCTCGAGACAAAGTTTTGCTACAGTCAGAATAATGCCCAAATTTTGTTTGCCTTATTAGAGACTCCGTACTTGTGTGTGCCTCGGGTGTCATTCGTGAATTCGAGGCTGACATTTATGCTTTTGCATGTACACTGTCGTAGTGGCTTTTGATGTGTGACAAAGCCAGTGTCAAGCAGACACCATTTACTATTTTGTTTGCTCATCTGTTTTGTTTATATCAGGTACGATGTATTGCATGTGCGGTACGGTAAATTATACTCTACGTTCATACAACACTTGTACGCGTGCCTACGCGTAAATAAATTTCCTTGTCAACTTCCCGGCATGTTCTCGTTTTGAGTGCCCGGATTACGGCTCTGGCTTTTGGCTCAAGGTCACTTGAAGGCCGCCGACAACGGGAGCTAAACCCATTTCATGCTTAAAAAAATTCAGGAGGCGAACAGGTGGGTAAATGCGAGAGATGCAAGTATTTCGCACCACCATATCGGCGTTGAGCAAACTCGTACTGCCGGAACTAATACTCAAGACGTCATCGATTACTTTTCAGAATCATCCATTTTATGGTCTTGGGACGCGGCTCCTAACGTTTATAAGAACAGCACGATCACTTGCGACAGAAAAACATAAAGGAAAAATCTAGCGATCGTCCACACTAGCTGTAGAGTCGAAGGCCGCGACAGTGGATCCGCAAAACAATCGGGTCGCTTGCTTTTTCTGCTCGCAACTCTACCTCCTTGCTCGACGAGGTGGTTTACGCCGAATTCCTCTCGACTCAGAGGATCCGACGCTCCGGGGATCTTCTCGGCACACACGCTAGGCGCTGCCTGACGGCGAAGCCTTCACTGCCTCTGTAAGAGGCAGAGGTAGTGTTTGCGCTGAGCCGGCGCTGTTTGTCTCGGAAGACGTCTTATTTCGCGCCTTGTCTCGGCCTCCTCCGTCTTTTCGTCGTCGTCACCTTCGCTCTTCTTGTTTCCTCGGCACTCGTTGTTGGCTCGGTTCGTTACCTCCACGACTGGCGATCACTCGGCAGAAAATACTGCTGCCCTGAGTGGTGCTCCAACGGGCTTCGAGGCTTGCCATCCTGAGCTTTTGTTTTCACAGTACTTTTCCCTGAGACTTGTCTTTAGCTGCAGGGAGTCTCAGCGCTGTTTTGGCGTGAGTTTTACGCTACCGTTCAACTGAATTAATTGATAATACTGCTGATTTTGTTGCAGATTGAATGAGCAGAAGGTTTACCTTCTATGTATCGCAAGTTCATAAGCTACCCTGTTAGGTTCGTAAACGAAATGCAAGAAAAGCAGCGAAGTATCACACAGAACGACTATATATATATATATATATATATATATATATATATATATATATATATTTGCATACAACAATCAAGACAAATAAATGGGAAATGTCATATATCTGAAAACCTGCATTTGCATGAACGTCCGCTGTGCTGGAGCGCCATTCCATCACGCATTTTGTCACGCTGGTCTCAGCACACAGTTCTCCGTTAAAAATTACGTCAGGTACTATTAAGAGTTAGGTTCATGAGAATAGCTCAAAACGAAAAAAAGAAATACCAGAGACAAGAATGGGTGAAAGGATAAAAAGACAATACAAACGTGACATTCGTTAACATACTAGCTGTTTTTTTTTCTTAGTTCGAACAGAGTTTAAGAAATATGCTTATTTCGGATAACGCTATTTCCCATTTTCAGGTCGATTTCTGGATAAGGCGGAAATTGCCTGTATGAGAATTGAGAAATAGCAATGTACGAGAAGCTAACTAAAAAGAGTCACTAACTTTATGATTATTCCCTTTATAGGGCGCACGTTGCAGTTGCCGAGCAGCAGTGAAGTTATGCCCACATGGCATAAATTCCAAGACTAGCACCACTTTCGAGTAATCTGTTTTTAAAATGTGCTACGAAACACATTGCGCTCTAGTTATCAGTTTTCAGGAAGCGCCCCTCTAGCAGTTTAGAACGATTGCCGACGCACATTTTCAGCTGATATTTAGGGATGAATGCCTTGAAATTGGTGCTAGTCATGCGATTTCTGCTAAGTTGACATGACTTACTGCTGCTCGACTTCAATTTCGCTATTGCAACACGTGCCCTGAAATGGACAATTAAAAAGTTAGTCACTGTCTCTCATACCTGTGCCATCTACTGAAAGCAAAGCCAGTGTATCGATGTTACCATAGATATTACTGCTTGTCTTTAAAAACATGTAAAACCGAATATTTATTTACGCGTGGCGAATGACTTATTTTATTTATTCTAGTAACTAGAAGAAACTACTCTTGACGCAACAGCTGACACGTACTTTGAACGAATTAGCTTCTAATGTAAATTTTGCCATGCACTTTAAGTAGTACGTTTGCTTATTACAAGCCATGACAAAAGGAATGATACGGCTGAGGAGAAAAAAAAAAAAAAAACGCTCGTTTCGTAAGCAACGCATGTACCGGCAGCTGAAAAAACGACTGAGCTGGCAGCAAGAAAGCAAACATATTGCGGCTGGTTGCAGAATGGTTGTCCATTAAGCCGCCTCATAAGACTTCTGAACGGCTACTTGCACAAGTGCATTGCACTTTCGTAGTTGGATAGTGTGCGCATAACCTGGGCAAGGAAGCATTTCGCAACAAGCATTACTTCTCATTCTCTCTTCTCTCCGTGTTTATTAAGATAACTAACCCAGGCGCATAACGACTCGCAGTCGGGAGCTGCAGCGTGTACGCACCGATACGCTAACATCGCAAAATCCTCGCTGTAGATTCTGTTCTGTCGATGTCCGAAGGACTATAATGTAGCAAGAGCGGGCGTACTCTTCGAAACACGCAAGACACTGTAATGGTCTGCAGCGCTCAGTGCTCATCAGTCCCATCGTAACGAAGAAAATGAAACAGCAACAAACAAACAGAGATGCGATGAAATAGGAGATATATGTGTCCGCCGCACGTCTTTCCGTAATGTCTTCTCATCGAAAGCAGCTGCAGCGAAGTTTAAAGATGCCGACGGTACGCGAGAGAGCTGTGAGGCGGCGCGCAAACATCTCGCCTAAGGGAACCGATTAGAATTCAATTGCTCCTGTCGTAAGGCGCGCCGCCGGCTGGCGGTGATTGTAACGGTGAGGCGCATAATGAGAGCGAATACGGGGAGCTCTTCGCCTTCCGTTCACTTCAGAAAGGAGAGAGCAAGGCATACTCGCGAAGTAGGCACGTGCAGGGGGAGAGTGATGGGGGGGGGGGGGGGGGGTTGCCACTGCAGGGAAGAAAGGATCGCGGCGGCATCGTTATGCGCGCATTCGTCTCAGCGGCCGCTGGAGGACCTGCGTTCTAATCTATTAGAAATCGCATCGATTTCCCGCGCGAGCGCGGCTCCGACAAGCCCGCGTATAAGGGTCTGCGGGCCGGCGGACTCTATGGAAATGTTGCGCTTACACGATCTTGCCGCGCGACTCACGCACACACACACACATGTGCGCTCAATCGATACGGCGGGCTTCTCCTCTTCCTTCACGGTTCCCCGGAGAACTCGCGAAGAAGAAAAAAAAAATCATGAAGAATAAAGAACAGGCAAACGAGGCCTCCGAGGAAGGGAGTGTAGTAACTTTGGCAGCTTTGCAGTCGCACCAGCAGCGGATTTGCAACTGCCGAATCCGCCCTCTTTTCTTCAATACCGTTCGCAACGCTCGAGTTGAAATCCGCGCGCCCAATCCTCTTACCCGGGTTTCCTCGGTCCGCGCCAAAAGACCCGGTCGTTCTGCAGACACACACGCGCGCCCTCCGCGGCGCACGCACCCGTGTGTCTTTCACTTTCAATAAGGCGCGGTCGGTGGCAGCTGCTATCGCTGCCGTTGTCACTCTGGCCAGCGCAGAGTGCTGCGAGGCAATTTCTTTTTCTAGAGTTTCTTGCCGGAGTTCGCGTATTGACTGCGTTGCCGAGGTGCTCGCAGCTCCGTTGCGAGAATTTACGCAGAAGCAACAGCTACGACTGTACGAAGTAAAAGGCGAATAAACGTCGAGTGCGCCTCCGATTTCAAATTTCTTTCAGGATGATTATCATAATATCTTTGTTTTCATGGTGTCAAGTTGCCACTTAGAGCTCAGAAGTTTAAAGCAGAATTTGATAAAATCCGAAAGAACCGGCTCTTTGCCGCAGCACCTACGTCACCTTAAATTTTCTTTTCCTGGCGTGAGGACCGACTACGCTTTATAAACACGAACGCTCAGCCTTGATGGAGAATGACTGCCTAGAACACTGAACCAAGCTGATAGAGAGAGAGAGAGAGAAGAGGGGGAAAGGCAGGGAGGTTAACCAGAGGGGAACGTCCGGTTTGCTACCCTACGCTGCGGAGAGAGGGGAAGGGGGAGGTAAAGTGACAGAAAAGTAGAGATAGAGAAAGAAAGGGAGAACAGATACACAATCACAGTCGGCCACTGCCACCGCATACAGTCACTGCACAGCACAGTAGCACTGTAAACATCAGCTCAGGCTACAGCCGCTTGCACACTTCTACAGTCCTTAAAAACTGCAGCAAAGCATAGGGAGAAGTCACATTGAGATCCAGGCATTCATGAGCGCCGTTAACAGAGCGTGGAATATAGGTCAAATGCGAAGAGGACGTGGTAAAGTATGTGACCGAATGAACAGTTGCAAAAAAAAAAAATCAAAAGCAGGAACGGTCTGAAGCCCAATAAACGATACAAGAAGTTGTTTGGCCACAGTAGCTGCATGTACAAAAAATAGCGTCATGTATTTTCTGAGGTCCCCTTAACGATGCTTGTAGGGCGTCGTATATTTAGTGCTTCCCTCTTTGTGGTGAGAGACGAGACCATTAATAACCCGGCGCCTTGAAAATTTTCCGGCCGGCGACAGGGCGACGCCAGAAACGCCGCGCTTATGGGGAGGGGGGCGTGATTGTGCTCCGCGTCTTCTCGCCTCTCCACCGTGATGCTAACGCGCAACGCTGGAAATAAAAAAAGAGGAAGGGGAGAGGCTACGCGCACGACACCGTGGCGCCAACGCGAATAATAGAGGTCACTCCTAAACGAGACAAAAAGAAGGAAGGACGAAATTTAAAAACCAACACTGGCAGTGCAATCTCTTCTATACGACCGACTATGGAACCGTCTCCAGCTCTTCTCTCAGGCCATGGGCATACATCTTCTCTCTGGAAAAGCGGTTCTACTCCTCACCAAAGAGCGAACGAGGTCGTCGGCGTCGCGTCTAGCTTTATAAACTCTCCGGACAACGAGCGAGAAGCGCGTCTTTGAACTCGAGCACGGGCCTCGGCGTCGCGCTGGTGGCACAGTGCAGGGGCGAGATAAGCGTCCCCGCGAAGGCGAATCGCGTCGCACGCTGGCCTCTCTATCGGGCGAGACCAGAGGGCCCCTTCCGCCGCGCTTGTAAAGCTGCCAGCCAGCTCGCCAAATTTCGTGCACCACGGGCAAGACTGGTGCGCGCTTTCAGAAAAGCTTGTCTTCCTCCCGTGGTGGAGGACAAGCCATTCGTTCCTGCTTGAGCGCATGCCTCGATCCAGGCTGCTTCATTAGATTATATGCTGAAGCTCGGAGTGTATGCGCCGCCGGAGAAGAGCGCAGTAAGTTGCAAACAATATGCTTCTTAGCTCCGGTGCGTACATATATCTCAGCCGCATTCCGGAATTATGCCAGCTGGGGATGCGTGCAACCCAACCGTATACGCAACCCAACCGTTTACGCTGCATTACGGCTGGATTCTTCCTTGCGCTGCATGCAGACGTGAATGAAAGACCAGAAAAAAGAAGTACAGGTCGCTTTGCCAACAGCGTCGTGCTGCAAAAGGACTGAAACTGCGCAGATGAAGGTACAAAACAGTTGGTTTCACAATAAACCTGGTTTCAGCACGGACGAAGATTCAGCCGCTTATACGATAATCTGTACGCAATAATTTTCTGTGACTATGGTATGTCTGTGGGCGCGTTATATGGGGTAAAGGGCAGACTCAACTTCCTAACTGCGTCTTGCTATAGCCGGCCTTGACGTTACTTACTTTCCAGTTCATAAACAGCTATTAAACAGACAGAAATGATTTAATCGGGGAATTACCTTGCTTAGATGACTTATAGAAGAATACTTGTTCTTGAGACACATAGCCGTTAATTAACGCAATGTCTGGACGCGCCGTAGTGGTTAAGTGACTATGGCATACTGCTGCTGAGAACATATAGTCGTATAGTTCGATTCCTGGTCGCAGCGGCCGCATTTTTATTGCGGGTTGAGTGAAGAGACGGGCGTGTATCGGGCTGCATGGTTCAGGCTACTTGGAGTAACATGGTCATCAGGTTGCCCACATTCCTCCAAACACGTGTGTTACTTTGCCAAGGTAAGCTGCGTCAGTCCACCACAAAAGCAAATAATGTTTCAGACGAAGTTCTACAAGGTGTCACATGTAATTGTTACGGTGCTTATGGAGACTGCGAGCAATGAAGCTCCTTGGATTCACAAAGGGCAACAAACCTAGTCATGATAATCTAGTACCCGCCGTGGTTGCTTAGTGGCTGTGGTGTTGGGCTGTTAAGCACGAGGTCGCGGGATCGAATCCCGGCCACGGCGGCCGCATTTTGAAGGGGGCGAAATGCAGAAAACACCCGTGTACTTAGATTTAGGTGCACGTTAAAGAACCCCAGGTGATCCAAATTATTCCGCAGTCCCCTACTACGGCGTGCCTCATAATGAGATCGTGGTTTTGGCACGTAAAACCTCATAATGTAATTTAATTTTAAATGATAATCTAGTAAGACCTGGATTAACGCATTTGTCATGCTGTTTGAACGGACCATGGCGCTACGAAACAAGGCCCCGCTGCAGCGCTGTGAGTCACAGTGCAGGATACACTCTCGTGGAGAAGTTAAAGGAGTTGCCAGGCTAAACATGCCTGCAGTTACCACTACCGCCATCGCAAACACCGAAGGTTGATGCGAAGCTTGGCAGTTTAATCCAGTTCGTAATTTTCAGAACGAAGGGAGAAGAAAACGGATGGGGATAACACAGAGACGCGCTGAAGAAGCGCTGGTGGACCAGGTTAATTTATCGGACGCATATAGGTTTTCTTCCTCTGTGTTGTGTGTGTTTATTTCCCCTCTAGCATCTGATGAGTGAACAGGTACAAAGTAACGCAGCGTGCCTGCTAACGCTGCTACTTTATATAAACGTGTGGATGCGCGTCGATGCCTGAACGTACAGATGCACTTATAAGACGCGAGTCGTTTGAACAGTGCAGATTTGACCAGGGGCTGCATTCTGGGCAACCAAGTGGCTCTCGAATTCCGTCATATTGCCACTTCTGATATCCTCATGGGGAGCGGGGGTCTCGTCCTTTGCGATTGACTCAAAACACAAATACAAACGCGATAGGTGCGGAATAACAGAACTGCCTGAACAAGCTACAAATGTAGGCTCCATGCACGGAAGTGCCGAGGCAAATCCTTTTTAAATGGAAACGAAAGACGGCGGAGGGGGAAAATGCGACTGCACTTGGTTGAGAGGGAAGTCGTCGCGTCTCTCAGCAGCGAACTAGTGAGCCGGCATATTCCGAACAAACAGACGCGGAGTAGGTTCGTGTCGGGGCAGATGACAAACAACCCGGACCCAATTTGATTCCCGTCGTTTCGTGTCGGGGACACGCCGCCAACGATGGGGGCCCCCTCTAGGCAACCGGCGAGGGTCGTCTTAGGCTTCATGGGCGATCCCATTCATCTCCCATGTGTGCGGGACGCGCTCTGAGCGTTTGCGTGCGTGTATTGTGTGTGTGTGTGTCTGTTGTGTGCTTGTTTATTCGTGCGTGCGGGCGTAGATGTCAGGGTGCGTTGTTGATTGGTGCTTCAGCCCGATGCAAAAATAAAAGCGCAAGAATGATAAAAAAATTGGAGGACGCTTAAGCTTCGCCTTTAAGAGTAGAACGCGATAGCGTTATGAGGACCCGTTCGCATTGCAACGCGCGGCTGTAGGTCTAGTAGAAATGCTGGAAAAAGGGTTTGTGTTTGAGTTTCCTCGTAGCAGAATTAGGTTTTCTCGTGCATTCAAATTACAATCCGACGCCGATTGGCAAACAATCCGACCGCGAATGTGATGCCGAATGGTAAAGTCGTACTTTACCATTTTCCTGGCGGATTTCCCTGTGAGAAATTCAATTTTTGTTCACCAAAACCTTGCACCATGTGGAGGGCCTGCGCGGTCGGGGTGGTTGGTGATGATTTTCTCCGCCACCCGCATCGCACGCCGACGCCGGTTGCCGACGCCGGATTTTCTGCGACACGGGGAACTTAACGCTTTCGCGTTAAAATTTGGAGGACGCTTAAGCTTCGCCTTGAAGAGTGGAACACGATAGCATTAAAGATCCCTGACTGCTTCTCACGCTTCCCGACAACTGCAGCTTAACCAACCGTAATGGTTACCGGGAAACACTGGCGGCGAACGCTATGCACGAAGGCGAACTTTCTGGTAGAAACACGGCCTCTTGCGTGGGGTGATCCCGGAGATATTGCACAGTCGCGCCAAAAAAATTGCATAATTTTCAGGTTTCCGTTTTTGTTTCCTACTTTTAGTATTTCAGTCTGAGAAGATAGCATAAAAGGCATGCGCTATGGATGCATGTTTTGTTTCATGACACTTGTTTGTGGGTTGTCATTCTTGAAATTCCGAGGAATAACTTTGCTAAGAATGCAAGACAAGGTATGACCATCATTGACGATAGAATGGTGTGGCAATATAACCCGCACATACCGCATGTCATATAAGAAGGCGTGGCAGATACATGTACCTAAATAAATTCGGAGGGCCCGCGTGATTGGGGATGATTTTCTCCGCCACTCCCGCCGACATCGCACGCCGGTTGCCGACGCCGGATTTTCTGCGACATGGGGCCCTTAACGCTGTCGCGTTAAAAGTAATAAAGGCCAGCATTAAATAATGTTGCTACAACGGTCACTTCTGGTACATTTTTGAAGTACTGTCAAAGTGGAATGAAGGTACCAGGAGTTGGTGTGGGACATCTCTCTGTATAAATTATGCAGCGTCCTCAAAGTGTAGATACTTGGGGGCTTGTCCGTATGGTACAATTCACTGTACAGCTCAGTAAGCACAGGACCAACAGACAGAGGGGACGACACAGCAGCGCCGTGTAGCGACCAGATACGGAGTGCACTGTGAAACTGTGCAACTGCGTCGTGGAGTCTGTTCCAGTGCAGCTTTCAATGATTCTTGGTCTTTGGATTTTGTTCCGCTATTATTATCGGGCACGTTAAAACAGAGAAAAAAATCGTAGTTGTTAATTACTACTGCTCAATTTTTTTGAACGTCGTAACAAGGAGACAGCTTCCGCCGAGCCCACTTTTTATTATTTATTCAGACGTGTCCCGTGTCCCCATAGTTCTCAGTATTACACAGCTTCAAAGCCAGACTTCTAATTCGCCGTCTCATTAGGTGCCAGCTGTGCGAACTCGCGGTGAACATAACCCGACTGCTAACTTGCTGCTCTTTCGCGACGGTGCTGAACCTGTCAAACCTTAGCTTATTCTTTGTCACATCCTGTCAATTTTTTTTTCGTGAGAAATCTCACGAAATTTACTGCCGTTTCACGCCTATTCAACCGCTGTTCTACGCGGAGCCCATTTGTGAACGTGGAGGGACACGAATGATCCCGAAGCTGTTCTACTTCAAACATTCCCTTCCTGCTGGGCTTGCTGTTCTGTTGCCAACTGATCGATTGGCGTGATTACTCCTAATTACTTCCAACCCTCACTCTCAAGCCTAATCGCGAATGTTAGTTCTAAGCGATTCGGCGGACGTATTACTGTTGATGAAGAGACTCAATTCACAAAGGACATACCCTGAAGTTTTCTCGCCCTAGTCCCTGTTTTGTAGGTGTTAAACTCGTTTAGTCCTCGTAATTAACCGAATATATCTTCTCAACACCAATGGAGCGAAGTTGTTGTATACAGTTTGTTTTGCTCGCGTGCGTTTCCGATAGACACCAGTACACTTTACTTTCCAGCTCCCTTCCGGGAGTATTAGGCCCGTGCAGAAAGGCACTTAACGCGCTGGAATTTCCTATCCATAGCTCCATGCAAGCTGCTAGGGCAACAAGAAGAATATCAAGAAGAAGAAGAAAAAAAGATGGTTTTAGGTGACCTGACATTCTTTGACCCGGGCTCTACGTACATGAAGCTGAGTGCCTAACGCTTGTTAAGTGTAACTAAAACTACAGTACACAGATGCTTGTGAATTCGGAAACACGTTTTACTTTCTGAGTGTTTGGCTTGGGAGTGATTTGTTTTGCTTTGTCGTGTTTTTTACGACAGCGATAGAGGAGAATAAATACTTTACCTGCCCAGCTTTCTTTCTGGATATTGCAGGAGGATATTGTCTACCCAAGTATCTATACAAAAAAAAAAAAGAAAAAAAAACTTCTGAACAGTGAAAAACCGGCCGCATTTCGAGTAGAAGTATTACAAAAAATTACGGAAGGGTAATTTAGTGGAGAATACATTTGGTAGTGGCTACAGAAAAAAAAAATAAAGAGCGGCTTACGTGTACCGTAGTGAAAATAAATAAATAAACACGTGCCCCACAAAATTAATATCCAGTGATTTCATGTCCAATAATTGTAGGTTGATCATATGAATTCTACACAGCATCCCATATGGCCATACGGGTTATTGGATACTGATCGAGTTTAGCCGGCCTATGGCGTTCTGAATGGGGTAAAACATATACAGAAGAAAGTAATGAGACGTACAACAAAAGTAAAATTGATCTTTAGTTGTCCATTAATATATTCACGTGCTGCAGAACACGCACAATCAATCAAAATGGCAAGGCTACAGGATCAAAGTAGGCAGATGAGACGCAGCCGGTACGGTTCTTTGTCCCGAGATGTGCCGCATTCACTGGCGAATCAAGCCATACAACGAAATCAGGCAAGGCGCAGCTACCGTTCTGGCAAAATATAATCTTGGTACACGTCGCTTCATCATGTAAACTTATATTTTTTTTTGTTGCTGGGCGGGCTCTAGAACGTATTCATTTATATCAAGCTTGAGTAGGTGCATGCTTAGAAACTATCACGGCACGTGTAGCCCCGAAACGACAAACGTACCGCGCGTATCGGCATTGAAGAAAAGCACACTGGAACAGAATCGAGCCATCAAGGCTCCACAGCTGTGTATACTCATGACCAGGGAATCTGATAAAAAGAAATGATGGAAATGGGGTGTGACAGGGCTGTGATTACTGTGGGGATCAAACAAACCTCGAGCGAAGACAAACGATACTCTCGTTACTTCGGAGTGATGCAGGGCAGCCCCACCGCTTGAGACGCTCGCTGAACTGAGTCGTGGCAGGAGCAGTAAACGCGGGACACTGTCTGTGTGCTCAGAATGCCATACGCCTGTCGCTGCTATATTTGCTTTGAGTGTTTGCGACGGCTGCTCGTTTGCCATCTTCCTCATTTCCTTTCCTGTACGTTTTCCCGACGCGCGTGTTTGTGCGCCCGAAAAGACTATGACTAGGTTTCCTCTTACATCGGTGTCTTTATCCGGTGCCACCATAGTATCGCTTTTCGCGTCTCGTACTGTGCTGTTTATATTACAATAATCGCCGCAAGTATTGGCTGGCGAGTTGGCGCCATCCAATAGGAAGACAGCTGTCATGCCTTCTCCATGTATTGATGAACGTTTTGCTCAAAGTATGCAAGTTCGCTTGCATCTCGTACTTTACTTTCATTTCCTTCTCGAAAATCCACATAAGAGTCACGTAAGTAAAATATCCCCCAACTATTTCTACTCACTTTGTTACACGCTTGATTGTTCTTAGTACACTATCTGCCAACATGAAAGTAATGCTTCATCTGTGTTGAAACAGCACTTCTTGCTAACATGCAAAAATTCACCTATTGCTAATAGTTATGTTGTTCTCATGAAACTTTTGCTTGTTACAGGCACAGACGAGGAAGATTACCGGATTTCAACACAAATTCAGTGTCCCATTTCACATTGGCGGAGGGTGTACATTTTGACTAAGCCAAATTTATAATTGCGACTGAAGACTAACAACATTTTACCGAGGAACTTTGTATTTCTTGTTGCAGTCATTCTAAATGTCTAAAGCAACTTATTTGACTTCCGAAGTGCAAATATGCCGTACACTGGCCTGCGATGCACGTTCCGTCAGCGTCACTTGATTCCTGTCTAACTCTCAAGGAAGAGTTCTCTTTTTTTGTTGTTATGTTATTATGATTATATTGGGGTAAAAAAGTCACAGGGCCTGCGCGGCACACGCAGCACAGTCACAGCGTAAGCTGGTTGATCGGCGCAAGAGTAGCTCCAATTTCGGCACCACGCACAGGAGGGTATTCGCGGCAAAGTGCCTTCGCCTCGATTTTGACGAGAACGATCTGAACTGTCCGCCCGGCGTCGACGGCGAGCTGCGGCTTGTAATGCTCTCTGCACAGCAGTCTGCTGAGCCCGATGATGCCTGGTTGTAGCCGCGCACGTAGCTCTATACGATTCGCTTCTTTAGCAGCCGTTCGTACCTTGCGAGGAGACGTCATAACGTGTACGGAAGAGGTATACCCAGAATACGTGGCACAGATCTAACATCGGGATAGCGTTGATTGAGCGCCTCGTCTGAATCGCATCTCGTCGTCTGCGCCTGCGCGCGCGGCGGTTGCAGGCACTTTAACTAGATGGCGCCACCATACTGGCGGAGGCTCGGGTCGCCTGCGCCTGCGCGTTTAAAGGGAATATTTCTGCTTCTTGACAGCAAGCGCTTGCGTGGCTCAGTGGTAAAGTATGCGACTCCCACGCAGCGGGCCTGGGCTCGATCCCGGCGAAGAGCGGGTACTTTTTTTCTCATTTCCGGCGATAGCGGTTACGGC